>NW_015163181.1:109865-128507 GCF_001447785.1 Gekko japonicus | reverse complement strand
AGAGAAGGAAAGTAGATAAAGATGGGAAAAGGAGAGAAAGAATGAGAGAGGGAAAGAAGGAGTAAAAGAGAAGGAAAGGGAGGGAAAGGGGAAAAGAAAGAAAGAAGGAAAGAAGGAGGGAAAGAAAGAGGGGAAAGAGCTGGGGAGGGAGGGAGGCTCTCTCACACCCCCATCAAGGCCCCACCACCTTCCCGTGGCCCGCCCCCTGTGGCCCGGGAAAGGCGAGGGGGGGGTCCGCAGACCTTTTCCTGGGCTCTGCGGCCTGGCGTGGCCCGGGAAAGGCAGTGGGGGGGCTGTACTTACCTTTTTTCTGGCTCCTCATGGCCCGGGCTGCTGGGAGCAGGGGGCGGGGCTCGCTGTACGTGCCACCCCCTGGGCTCCTCACTGCCGGAGCATTGCTCCTGTGCGCTCCGACAGGAAATGAGCCCTGATCATCAGTAGTAGCCACCTGCCTTTCTCACTGAGATTACAAGGTTTGACTCACTAAAATTAACAATTATATTTTGGTTTTTTTCCCCCCAGCCATTTTCTGTTGAGATTCCTCCTCTTCGCACAGCAATTTATAGAGCAGATTGTTCAAGAAAACACAAAATAGCAACAAAGATGGATTTTGAATGTGGGTATGTAAACTTCACATTGCTTCTTCATTGTTTCATTGTTTCATAAAGATTAAAAACATAGGCTTCAGTTTTATGAGAAGTGCGCCCTCAGAATGTGAATTTCCTGCCTGCCTCCCCTGCAGCAACCGACTGAGAGACAAATTAGATGAGTTTGCCAGAGGGACTTGCAGCCATTTTGCAGTTGCCAAGTCCCAATGTCAACTCCATTGTAACAAGCACAGAAGAGCCTGATGGTGATCATCACCTCAGTGTGTGTGTGTGTGTGTGTGTGTGTGGGAGCTCCTGCCCTCCCCTGTGCTGTTTTTGCCAGCTGAAATGACCTGAGGGTTGTGGGAGTAGGGGATATTCATTCCATTGGGAGGCTGGATATATGCAGAATGCTTGCACTTGCAACCTCCCAGTGAATCAAATAACTCCTTCACACAACCCAAGGTCATTTCAGCTGCTGTAAACAGTGCTAGGACAGAAGGTAGGAAACCCCCCCCCACACACACACACTGCAGTCCTGATTAGAATCAGGCCTGTCTGCAATTTTTACACAGGATGTGCCATTGGGACTCCAGGAGCAGTAGGGCTGCAAGTCCCCATGGTGAAGTAGAATAAAAAGTAATGTCTAGTTTGGCTCTCATATTCCTTAATTTTTTTTTTCATGAGGGGCGGTGGATCTTCAATAATAGCACAAGGGACAGTAGGAATCTGCAGTGGGATCCATAGGATTGGACTCACAAATCCATCAGTTTAGGTCCTCCCCACTTCCCTCCTCTCAGCAGCCATTTCTGACCATGGGAAAGTTGGTTTTCAGGGCTGTGATGCTCATGTGGAGTAACAGAGCTGCAGTGAGATGGAAGAATGGGATGTTATTTCCCTGCTTGCTTTTTCTGTCAGTAGACCTCAATGTGGTTTAGATAGAATGTTGGACTAGGATCTGGGAGACACAGGTTCAAATCCCTTCTGTGCCATGGAGGATTGCTGGGTGACCTTGGGCCAGTCACGCACTCTCAGTATATCCTACCTCACTGTTACACCAAATGCTCTATTTTACAACAAATGGCTAACTATAATTTAACCTGAGTTCTGGCCAAAGTTTACAGAGGTATTGTTTGAACCTGAAAGTCCAGTAATGGAGACCACACGGGTGTTTTTCTTAAACAAATACTCTTTTTACTGAAGGATTTCAAATCAAGCATACAAAAACATCAGGCTCTCAATTCACAAACGTACAAGTTTCCTTTAGAATTACAGAAAGAATGCAAAATAGTTTCTTAGTTACTTGGATGGAGGGAGGTAGCTAGTTCGATTTATACTCACCTGTTCTGGAAGTCTTGTCTGTTGCAATGGGAATGGGGTAGAAAGGATACCTAGGGGTTTAATCTAAATCACACCTGCTAGATCCAGCCAGCAGAATGTGGATCTCATTGGCTGCAGTCCAAGAGATCTTAAAGGTAGACAAAGGGTTGTTGGACAGTAAGCTGGGCCTTAGGGGAGGTAAAGAATATAGAGGTCGTAGAGAGGGAAAGTGGCTAGCAAAGACCTTGGGTTTGAGTCTTTACTTTTATAGTTGATTCTCCAGGTGGGTGGCACCTTGCCAGCTCATAGTCCCACCTTTCTACAGATCCATCCCATAAACTCTCCTAATTGGTGCATGTGAAAAGGGGCTGGTACTCCTATGGGAGGGCCAATATTTGAAATACTATCCTCTATCTCATGGAATGACATTTGGCTAGGTGTGAAGTCTTATCTTCCTGTTGCACCTTTGAAGTACAGGTGAAGCTGGCTTTTCCCAGGCACACAGGATGTAGTAAACAGGATGCTGTTATACAAATGCAGATTCAGTCCATGCCTTCGTGACATCTCGTATCTCCAGTAATGGGGGATCTCTCTTCTCCAAGTTGTTGTTTTCTGATCACAATGGCAAACATGTACTTCTTGTTCCCACAATGCCTTGCTAGCTGAATGTGTAAATGCAGGCAAGTCTTTCCCTATGTGACTTCTGTCTCTCACAATAAGTGATGCAAACAGCTTTCTTTGGCTTATGGTATACAAATGAATGTGCACAGTCCATGTTTGTTGCTTGTGTATCAGATATAAAAACAGAAATTAGTCTGTTTCTTAACATCACAGGGCTGTTGCAAGGATAAAACAGAGGAAAAGAGAATGATGTAAGCTACTTTGGGTTCCTATTGCAGAGAAAGGTGTGGAATAAATGAAGTAAATATATAAATAAAATAAATAAGAAGGCAGCAATTTCCTGCAGTTGGTAATGGCTACAGGGAGGGGGAAATGGGGAAGAGCGACTATTCTTGTGTAAGCAAGTTGCTGCATCCAACTCACAGTGTCATAATTGTTATACTGAGGTAGAAGTTCTTACCCTTAACCCACCAACATCCTTCAGATACACAGCATTATCATTGAATCCCCTCCTATTTATTGATTACCATGTTTATACACTGCCTCCCCCTGCCCCGACCATGGCGGCTCATGGTGATGCCAAAAAATTGTGATCTGCAAGTAACATTTAAAATAAAAGTATGGACAAGGAAAATACAGCTGTACAACTTCCCTTAGCAGGTGCTTCCATGTGGATATTTTTCTCCATCTTTGCTCCTAAACTACAGCACTGTGTTTTGGAGCATCCATGCAGTGCTGTTCTGTAATGTACAATTTACAGGTTTCCTTGTCCTCGGCACACTTTCCCCGCAAACCTACTTTTCTATGATCCTTTTGGGAGGAGTGCAATCCAAGTGTGTTAGCAATCTGATTCAATGGGAAGGTGCACATGTCTGAAGGTCCCACCTGTATCTGCACTTTTTTATTTTTGCCAGCCTCATGCAGCTGCCATTTTCTCCACCCTACAGAAGCCTGCCAGAGATCAGAGATCTGTATTTGGCTACTGAAGTAGCCCCGCTCAAAGAAAAGCCAATATTATTCAGCTTCTATTCAGGCTTCCGAGTGAAGGGAAGGGGTTTAAAGTTTAAACTCCCCTCCTGGAGTTAGGCCACAGCTGCAGTGCAGCTCTAGAGAGAAGCGAAGGGGTCTTAAACTTTAAACCCCACCCCTCCCCGGAGTCAGTCTGCAGCTGCGGCATGACTCCAGAGAGAAGGGAAGGTGTTTAAACTTTAACCCCTTTCCCTTCTCCCTGGAGTTGCACTGCAGTTGTGGCACGACTCCACGGTGAGGATGGAAAGGGGTTTAAAGTTCAAACACCTTTCCATCCCCTCTCCCAGCTGGGTCTGTGCAATATCCTTGAGAGGATATTGGTCCATTGCCCAAGGGAAGGGGTCCTTAGAAGGTATTGGTCCATTGCCCAAGGGAAGGGGTCCCTTCTAAGGTCAGACTGACTACCTCTGACCTTGAGAGTCTCACTCTCTACAACAGCAGAAGAGCTATCAACAGAGGAGTGGGACTGTTCCAGTAAGTCCCGGAAGGTCTCTTCCCCAAACCTCTGGTGGAATCAAAGAGGTGCTCCAACAGGACAGCAGATCTGTTACCTACATGAGATTCCCAGGGGTGGGTGGAGAAAGATCCTGCATCCTCGAGGTACTTCAGCCTGTTGGAAATGCATGTGTTTACAAGGTCTGACAATCCAGTCATTATAGGGTTAACTTGTTTGGCTAGTATTGCTATTGTTTAGACTGACCTGGAAGGGATACTTGGCAGTAAGCCAATGGGGAATTAGCCCGGGAAAAGTAACTTCTGTTGTGATAAGTGATTGGTTGTTTGTTCCAGGTGACTTCCTTTCTAGGGGTTGAGAAGAAGGCAGATTCTCCATTATCTGTGTGCTAGTGACTATAGATAGCTTAGAAAATGTAGCTGTTAGTGTTATGTTTATTTGTAGTAATCCCGTGTACCTTTTACCCTTAGAAATAAAGGTTTTTAAAAGCAAAGAAATCTCTTCTTTCCAATAGAGCAAGATCCATTGATAGTCTGAGTATTAAACACTTTTGACTATTTTACAACACAGCCAACTCACAGAAGTGTCTGTCTGCTCCTTTCTCTGTCTCTTCCAGAATGTAATATGGCTCTTTCTTTGCACATACACACACTCACCCATTCCCTTTCTCTGGGATCTGAACGCAGCCAGTTCTTAACACTTAAAGCCCATTGAGGAGATGTTGACAGTTTTAGGACACATTACTGTTTCTTTCTCTTAAACTCTGGCTCCCTAATGTATACCATGTCAGGCCAAGCCTGTTGGATAGATTCATTCTCCCTCTAAGGCGGAGGACATCTTTGGAGTGTTTCCCACCGTCCAATCAGGGAGGCAGGAACTAAAACTCTTCCTCTTCCTATCTGGCGTGTGGGACACCCCCTATCTTCAGTTCTGTTCCTGCCTCAGAGGGAGAGTAGTTCTATTGCAGGCTTTGCCTACTCTATTTACCTTAGAACTTAACCTTTTGTCTTCTTCTTCCTAAATACCTTCCTACTTTCTACTTTTATTTCATACCTCTTGTTTCTCTCCTTTTTTGCTGCCTTGGGAGATCTTCATTAACAGCAAGCGCCGCGGCACTTTGATTTCCCGGGCGTTTTTTCTTTACCAACGGAGAGACTCTCCTCATGGAGGCTGAGCGTGAAGACGAATTCCTGGACATGGAAGACTGCGTGGTGGCTACCGCACTGCTGAGATCGTCAGGGGAGGGAACCGGCGCCAACATGCCTCAGCGGCTTGGGCGTGCTGCCAGCGACACGTCGGCCTATTTAGCGGCGCAGAAGACTCGCACTTCAGAGCAGCCTACGGGGCAAGCGCCAGCACTGCACCCCACCACAGCGCGATTTCGGCAGGAAACCAGGCTGGGAGTCTCCTCAGCTCTGATGCGGCCTATCAACGCAACCTTGCCAACCTCCCGCTGGGAGACTTCGCTGCAGGCTGTACGCTCCGCGTTCAGGCCCTGCCTTCCCAAGCTGGTTCTCCTGATTGGTAATGTACAAGCGCATCCTAGCGCTCCCATTGACTTGCTGGGGCTAGTGAAGCAGGCTGAAAGGGAAGAGATGTTCACCCTTATCCGTCCTTCTGCCTTCACCTCCATGAGATCTGGCTCTGATTCCTCCTCCCCTCCCCCATCCGCTAGAAGGGCTCCCTCCTCACTGCCTCACGGCATACATTGGCCAACCAAGGCTGCCCAAAAAAGACCTCTAGAAGGGAGTGGGGATGCAGACCCAAACTGGGGGGGGGACACTTCCTATTGATCCTGACTCAGAGGGCAGGGAAGAAAAAGAATTCCTCTCTGATGAGGAGGAAGAGGAGGTGTTTGTGCCTGAGCCATCCACTCGTCTCTTTAAAATGGAGGATTATCAGTACCTATTGTCTAAAACAGTGGCTTCATGATAGCCTTGCTGGGGAGGCAGAGTGTATTCCCCGGACGTCTAAGTCCAGTACTGAAGGCATGCAGGAATTCTTCCCAAAACATGCTTCTACTCCTAATGTTTTCCCTCTCCCAGAGTATTTTGAGTGCCAAATGAGAGCTGAATGGTCTAAACCAACAGCCAACCGCCAGTTTCCTCAAATGGTTAAGAGACTGTATATTATGCCTGACTTTGTGCATGAGATGTTACAGGTGCCAGCAGTGGATGCCCCAGTAGCAGCCTTGCAGTACTCAGTCCTCCTGTCAGAAGATGGTCAAGGCACTGTCAGAGACAACTTTAATAAGAAGGGAGAGGCGGCTCTGCGGAAAGTACATGAGACCCTAGCATTAGCCATGAGGGCCTCGGCTATTTCTTCATTCGTTTCCAGGGCCTCCATCGTTTGGATGTGAAAAATGATACAACTTATACCGGAGAGTAACAAATGCCTCCTGGAGGGGGCCGCTAGAGTTCTCAAAGCCAATACATTCACAGCTGATGCATCCCTAGATGTACTCACCTTCACCTCCAGGGCGATGGCCTCGGCAGCAGTGGCTAGACGTCTTTTCTGCCTCAAAGCCTGGCCAGAGGATCTTCACTCCAAAAATATCGTGCTGGCCTACCCCTTTCAGGGTGAAAAGCTCTTTGGAGACACCTTAGAAAAGATCCTCATCGAGATGAGGGATAAGAAGAAAGCGATGCCCAAGACTCTTTGCCGTTTCGACAGATGGTATGTCAGGCTGCAGGCATTTCGTATGGAACATACCTTGGCTAGGCCAAGGCAGGACACAAAGCGATCTTTCTGGGGACAGCCGAGACAACCTTTCAAAAAGGGACCATTTAACTCCAGACCCAACAGATCCTTTCGCTTTGACTGACCTGGCACGGATGCCAAGTCTTCCAAGGACTGACTACCTGGACACGCCGGTGGGCGGGCAACTACTCCTCTTTGCAGAAGTTTGGTCAGAGGCTCGAGTAGACGCCTGGTCCTTGGATGTTATATCTCACGGATATTCCATCGAATTCGAAAGCTGCCCACCGGAACGCTTCCTAATCTCCCCCCTTCGCAAAAACCGTCAGAGACGACTAATTACTCAGAAAGCAATTCAACATCTGGTCGAGATCAGGGCGGTGGAACCTGTACCCGACCTACAACAGGGCTGGGGAGTGTATTCTATATTTTTCACTGTCCCCAAGAGGAACGGGGATTGGAGGTCCATTCTGGACCTCAAATACCTCAACTCATTCATCAGACTGCGTCACTTCAGAATGGAGACCCTGTGGTCAGTCACTGAGGCCATTCAGCCAAACGAGTTTCTGACTTCAATAGACTTGATGGAGGCATACCTACATGTGCTTATCCTCCCATCCCGTTGCCAGTACCTGCGGTTCTGCGCGGGAACATGCCATTTTCAGTTCCAGGCCCTCCCCTTCGGACTATCTACAGCCCCAAGAGTATTTACAAAGCTTCTGGTCAACCTCGTAGTGAATCTCAGAGAACAGGGAGTACACGTACACCCGTACTTAGACAATATCCTTATCCGTTCCAGTTCTCGAGAGAAGTCAGTTCAGGACGCTCAAACCACAATGAACTACCTGCGTACTCATGGGTTCCTGATAAACCTGACCAAGTGTTCACTTACTCCATCTCAGCGCCTGGAACACCTTGGCATGATAATAGACACGAGGCAGTGTTCTCCTTTCCTTCCCACAGTAAAGATGGCCAAAACCAGGACACTGGCAGAATCCGTGATCAGAAGCGCCTCTTCACCCCTGATGACTTTGGCCTAGCTACAGGGACTTTTAGTAGCCAACACCGAAGCTCTAGGTTGGGGACGTCTCCACCTCAGACCTTTTCAGGCCTTCCTTCTGCCATACCAACTTCAAATTATGGAGAAGACGAACCTAGTCCTCAGTGTACCATCTTCTGTCAAGACCAGCCTGATGTGGTGGACGAAATTCGAAAATCTGCGTCAAGACAAACTTTTCCTGATTTTACTGGACAACAGACCGGTCCAGGGCCTCTGGACGTCACAGGAGTCCAAACTTCCCATCAATTTCTTCAAATTGAAGGTGATCAGGCTAGCTGTACTGAGTTTCAAAGAACATCTCCATCAACGTCATCTTCTGGTCAGGACTTGGCACTTGGCATCGATCTGGGTCGAACACATCAGGGGCACAGCCAATGTACAGGCGGATTGTCTGAGTTGGGAAACCATCCACCCAGGGGAGTGGTCGCTGAAGAGGGACCTTTTTGTTTCAATAACAAGGGAGTTAGGGAACCCTATCCTGGACCTGTTTGCGAGTCCACAGAACCACCAACTGCCACGCTTCATGACCAGATATTTTCACCCTGAAGCAGAGGCGACGAATGCTATGATGTCCCCATGGCCGAAGGGACTACTTTATGCATTTCCTTCGATTCCCGTTATTCCTAAGCTGCTTTGGAGGATCAAGGAACAACAAGCAGTAGTCCTGGTGGTAGCCCTGTACTGGCCCAGGAGGCCATGGTTTTCGACACTCCTTCAGATGGTCGTGTCTCCTCCCCTCAGTCTTCCACGTTCACCGGACATGCTTCAACAGGGACCGGTGTGGCACCCGCATCCCAACTGGCTCTGCTTAACCACGTGGAAATTGAGCGGAACACTCTCTTGAGCAGAGGTTATTCCCACGAAGTCATCAAAACCATGCTAGCCTCAAGAAAGCCATCGACTATTAGAATTTACAACACAGTGTGGAAGGCTTTCGTGCGTGGGGCCGTCGGAAGAACGTTGACATTCTTTGTCCCCCGTTGGAGGCAGTCCTGGGATTCCTACAAGATGGTCTTGAGTCGGGCCTCAATTAGCCACTGTGACGACCCCTTATCTGGGGAGGACTGGTTTCCCTTTAAAAGTGTTCTTTATTTTGTTCTACTGGGTATATCTGGCTGCCACCAGGAAATTTAAGGCTTTCCAAACCTTTATACTTTACTTTTGCTATTACTGGGTAGGTAGGTCGAGTGTAAGGCTTATGGGGAACTATGTGGTACTGAGGAAGTTTTTCTTTTCTTGCTGGTATACTTAAATAAAAGAGGATTTATTTAAATAATTCATAAATAAAAGGGTAGAACAAGGTATCTAGTAATGGGTAATAAATGAACCATTGCTTGGTGTATCACACACAAGATCTGCTCCCTTACTGACAGGGATCTTTCAGGTAACTTTGTAACTCTTTAACTTTACTGTTTCCTAGACACTCAGCTTCATCTTATAAATGTTTCAACACTGAACTGCTTGTCTCTCCTCTCATACACAGAACATAACTCTCTTATATCACACACCAGACTGCTTCCCTCACAGACCTCAGAACGAACTAACTTAACAACTGTCTTCATCAACTGTCAAACCTGTAACTGTCACTCCTGACAGACAGACATATTCATCCACTCAGAACCACTTCCAAAACCCCTCCCCCTCTCTGTCAATCACCAATCACACCACTCTTGTCTCTTCAACCACTCTAATGTATCTCAGCCATGCAACCAAACTTTTAATGAGACACACACACATATAAAACAAGGAATAATTACAGCCACGCTTTGGAAACAGGTGTCAGCCTTAACAACAATCTTGCCACTGATGGATGGTGTGCAGCTCTCCGACCATCCGGACATTTGTCGCTACCTGAGAGGGGCATCTCTTAAGAGTCTGCCTGTGGTTACACATGGTGCTGACAGCACTGACTTCTCCTCCGTTTGAACCGATTATGGATATTCCCCTACGATGGCTACGCTTGAAAACTATCTTTCTCGTGGCAGTCACCTCGGCCAGGAGGATTTCTGAACTTGGAGCCTTGTCGATTAAGTCAGAGCTGTGCATCTTCCATAAAGATAAAGTTGTGTTATGCACGGATCCCACCTTTTTGCCAAAAGTCCACTCCAGGTTTCATAGGGCACAGGAAATCTGTCTTCCTTCGTTCTGTCCATCGCCAACTCACCCCAGGGAGGCTTCCTGGCACAAACTGGATGTGCGTAGGTCTCTTAAAGCCTATCTGATTCGTACTGAGTCCATCAGACGCTTGGACTCGCTGTTCATCGACATGTCATCTAACATGGGACAAAAGATGTCCACATCAGCCATTAGCAAGGCAATGAAGACATGCATTGCAGAAACCTATAAGGCACAAGGCTTGGACATACCACGAGATGTAACTCGCCTGCCGAAGGCCGCATCCGCTGATGCATATAGGTTTAACTTATAATGTTTGACGAAGGTAGAAAGGGACGACCACGTCGCAGCTTTACAGACCTCTTCCACTGAAGCATTCTTAAGAAAGGCTCCGTTGGTCGCGGTACTCCGCACAGAGTGTGCTGTTACACCTCGTGGTACGTCCAAGCCTTGTGCCTTATAGGTCTCTGCAATTTTCACCCAGGCCTCGGACTAGGATTGCCCACTCCAGGTTGAGAAATTCCTGAAGATACTGTGGTGGAGTCTGAGGAACGCAGAATCTGGGGAGGAGGAGGCCTCAGCCGGATATAATGCCAGAGTCCACCCATTTTCTACAGGGGGACTGTACAGATCTCTGTTGTCTGGAGTTGAGTTGTAATTCTGGGGGATCTCCAGGTCCAACCTGGAGGCTGGCAAACATAGGCCAAGCAGTACCCTCTGGGTGCCTTGACACCGCCTGACTTGCATGATTCAACTAGGCCTGGTTGCTTGCTACCGTTCAACAGCAACTACTCCATGAAAGTCAGTGTAGAATAATGGTCAGAGCTTCAGAGCAGGGTTTGCAAGACGCAGGTTTAGATCCCCCTCTTGCTACGGAAGCTCACTGGGCGATTTTGGACCAGTTACATACTTTCACCCTAACCTACCTCATAGGGTTGTAATGTGGATAAAAAGGAGAATAATGTAAACTGCTTTAGTCCCCATTGTGGACAAAGACCATAGTTTTCCTCAGTAGAAGCTGCAGGGGGAAAGGAGATGGAAAGCTGAAGACAGAGGGGCAGATGAAGGTAGGTTGGCTGTTGGGTGGGAAGGAAATAAGGATGCCAACTCTAAGTTGGGAAATTCCTGGATATTTGAGAGGTAGAGCCTGGGGATGGTGGGGGTTGAGGCAAGGAGGGACTTCAGACAGGTATAATGCCATAGACGTCACCCTCTAAAGCAGTCATTTCCTTCAGGGGAACTAATATTGCCAACCTCCAGGTGAGGGCTGAAGATCTCCTGGAATTACAACTGATGTCCAGATGACAAAGTTCAGTTGCTTGGATAAAATGGCTGCTTTGAAGGGTGGAGTTGATGGTATTATACCCCGCTGAGGTCACTTCCAAGTTCAAACCTCATCTTCCCAAGGCTCCACCCCCAGATCTCCAGGAATTTCCCAACATGGAGCTGGCAACCCTAAGAGGAACTGACCTCTGTATTTGGGCAGTCTGTTGTGATTCCTGGAGAGCAGCTGCTGCCACTGCTGCTGTGGGGAGGGGAAGTATGTGAGAGGCCGGGAGAGTGACAGGGGCAGAAAGAAGTGACAGGCATGAAGGGGGAGAGAGAGAGTAAGAAAGGGGGTGGCAGGAAGGAGAGAGTGTGAGAGAAGTATGGAGAGAGTGGAAGAAGCAGAGGTGGGAATGGGATAGCCGCTCCCGTAAGTTTCTTGTGGGCTCCCGCTTGTGCAATTCTATTGCTATCGGATTAACAGCCAAGAAAACACAGAACAAAGGGCCCCTATGTGTAAAAGCCTTTTCAACATTATGTAAGTGTATATTCTTTTGTTTTAAGCATTTTTATTTAATTATTTTGTAATTTTAAATGTTGTTTTTATTTGTTCATGTTCAACCCATAAAATAACAAATTCTCATTAAAAAGAAACATAACAATGGGGGATGCTGGATATCAAGATACAGGTGTGTCTTATAGCAATATATTATTATCAGGAAGCATTTTAAAAAAAACAAAATCATAAGGTTGCTTGTACAACCCTTTCTGTGGGGGAAAAGGAGACATATTGAGAGAGCCAGCCACTAAGGCAAAAAGCGAAGACTGAGTGGCTAGAAAGAGCAACAAGTGCTCCTGTACATTCTTAGATGTGTTGCTTAGTTTAGTTTTGGTTTTTATTGAAGGAAATCTGGAAGTTCAAGAAAGCAAATGGTCATAGCAATAAAAAAAATGTGGGGGCAGAAAAGGGAAAAGGTACCATTGATCTCTCCTGTGCCTTATTATAGCAATATATTGCTACCGGACAAGATTTTTTTAAATTAGTACTTGAAAATTTACTAACACAAGGGATAAAAATTCCTTGTTACTGGGGAGAGGGGGAGCACAGGGAAGGGTTGTCCCACAATCATGTTCCAGTCAGTGGGTAGGAAGTGGGAGGTACAGGAAACATTATGGGAACAAATGCAACTCAAAATTGATTGTTATAAAAAGATCAGAGTAAAAGTGATCCCAAAATAACCCAGGTGGAAAACAGGGAAAAAGCAAGGTGAAAACTAATGGCTGAAGAGAATATGCGGAAGCCAGAGGATGAACTGATGCAGTTTGGGGCCAGAATTGATACAGTAACTCCATTTGGAAATGTCTGCAATCTTCAGGTGGAACTAGATGTTATTTTTACAATTGGCTGCTGAGTTGATCTTTGTCTGCAAATACTTCCCCTGCCCAGCCCATTTTCTCTTCAATCAGACTTACTTAGTTTTGGGGCCTGGATGGACAAAACCAATTAAAAATGTAGCAGGGAGAGAGGCATTTGTATGGGAGAAGTGGCAGCTTTGGTAAGGACCAAACTAGCCCTTCCACCAATTAGTTTTATTTTGTAAGTGCTGCCCTCCGTCATTGTGAAGGAAATGCTACAGGGTTTTTCTTATAATGTCTAGTTCTGCCCCATTAAACTGGCCATTTTAAAGGAATAACTTCTTTCTTAATGTGAAGTTTTAGTGTTATGTGTTTCTACAGTTGCACTATGTGTTCCTGGTATGTGACTGTTAACTCATCATGGTTTTCAATTTTTTAGCCACACAAGAATACATCAGGAAAAAGCAGAAACTGTTGTTTGTCAGCCTACTAAAATGGCAGAGTGGGATTTACACAAAAGTACGAAATATTCTGAGCTGACAAATACGACTGGAGAAAAATTTTCTGTGGTTCCCTTTCATGAAGAACTTTGCTCAACTGCTGATATATCTACTGATATTTCCACTGTTACTGAAGGAAAGTATAATAGATAGGGTTAGACTGGAGTAAATGCAAATGCAGGAAAATAATTTTTGAATAGCTGAATTCTTAAATAGTTTTGAGATGAGATTGCTTACCTTTTCAAATGTACGTACAATCTCCTGATGTACATAACATGATTGTTTAATACCTATATGGAAAGCCAGAATGTATCTGCAAACTAGGTGTATTGAAGCTGAATCTTATAGGACAAAATAATTGAGATTTAATATGAGAGCTTAATGGAGAATTGAATTTTCAGTAGTCATTGATGTGTTAGGTGGTGGTTTATACCCTCTTTTGATGGCATTCCTCAGTGCTTTGAAATAAAGTCCTGCAGTTGAAGGCAAAGTCTGTACAATACCAGTGACATACTGTGGCTTCCAACAACTGGGACTATTGTGGTGCTATAAGGCAGGTATGCAGATGCACTCTTTAGTATGCTAATCTTTTGATTCCTTCCATATATAAGCCCTCTTTCCACACGCAACCTTGCCTGCCATAATGATGGGCATATTACTAGCATTGAATATTGAGCAATTTTAAAATTCAGCTTAGTGTTGAATGTGGTTATTAAACTGTTCTGAAAGAGATCAATTTTTATGTTTTATTTATTTATAAAGTTAAAATTAATTTTCTTTACCCCTCCTCCTGATTGGCACTGCAAGTAAGTAACATCAAAATGAATTATGTAAGCGGCTGCTGATATTTATGACTTAGGACTCAACTGTTTGAAGGACTGACTCCCCCTGATTTCCCTGCTACCTTTGGTTGGTTCAATACTTTCATCTGAAGGGTCTTTCCTTTCATGAGATGGATCTGGTTTGTGATCAGCACCCTTTTCTGTGGTGGCTGTAGAATAGCCTCCTAGAGGAGATGTGGAGAGTGCCTTTTCTGCTGAGGTTTCATAAACTTTGCAAAATCATCATATTTCAACAGCTTTTGGCTGATTTTCTGAGTTGTGATCTGTTTTGGTGATATGCCAATGAGTGTTTTCTGTTTATACCACAAGTTATCACAAGTCCTTTACAAAGCAGTCTTCTCCACTTACATCTGTTCGTAAGATATGCAGCTCCTATCTTCTGCAGGTTTATGTCAGTGTGAGAAACTTGGGCTCTACAGGCTTCAGGAAAGGGTAAAAGAAATCAGTAGTCTCTCTTGTACACCTTATACAGACCCATAGCTACGCTAGGGTATTTGGGGCTCCGCCCCCCCAAATATGAGGCGTGCCCCACAACAGCTGCTGCCCCCTCCCCCTCTTCTGTGACATTAAAAGGGCCCTCCAGCTGATCGGCAGAGCATGTAGCCTGCCGATCAGCTTGAGGGCCCTTTAAATCTTGCAGGAAGTGAGGGAGAGGGGTGGCTGCTCCTCGCCCTCACCCCTTTCCCCTCTCTCCTCCCCCTGCCCCTCCCCTGCTGCCCCACTAAATTTCCCCATGTCCCAGCAACCCAAAATTTCTGGCTGCAGGGCTGACCTTATATATCTATTTTCCACTTAGAAAAAAATGTGCATAATGCTATTGCTTCTCCAGATTAGAAAGTACATCATCTAAGCAGAAGGTAAGACCAGAATCCAAGAAAGGGACTGAAGTGTCCCATTGACAGATTGAAGCTTTCCACACTCTGTACTTTTATGTGTGTATAAGGTTTGTTTTCACATGAGAGCTGTTCATTTATTTTCTCTGTAATCTATCTAGTTTAAAGGAATGTGTGAAGAAATGTCAGTATTAATCCATGGGGAAAATAAGTGGCCAGCTTGAGATGTGGTTTTTTTATGTGTTTGTTTTAAATCACTATCATCTTCTCTGTAAAAGCAGAAATGATGTAAATATCACATATGAGAATAATGTGATGGAAGGTATACAAGAAAATAAATAATGTAGAGAATGTTAAATATATAACAATGATAACTGGATAATGAATACTTTCTTGTCTCATATTTAACTCAGTAGTTATTTACTTGTATTGGTTATCTATTATAGGTGCAGATGAGCTAGCTGAAGTTCAAACTGCCGGTACACAGTTAAGCTGCCATACAAGGACATGCATGAAGTTTCAAGCTGGTGGTGGTCAGCAGTTTGTCAAGGCGAAGGCTTCTTTTTCTTATGACAGAACTGGTGTGTACTTCTAAAGCCCAATGCTGTTACCAACTATGATATTGAAACCAGAGTTATTTTGTTCCTTCGCATTTATTTCTGTTACTTTGAATGCTTTGTATTAATCCATTGATGAATTTTGCCTGCAACTGTCAAAATTAAAATTAAAAATTTATTGGTATTCAAGACAAATTATTTGCAAGTTGTAATTTATATAATGTATAGCTTACTGAAAATTCCAGTAACAATCTGTTGTACTATGTGGGCCAAATATGCGCTCTAATATACAAAGTAACTCCCCTGAAACTAGACATGTAGAATGACTAAGAGAAGGGAAAATCCTGTGTGTCCCCCCAGCCTCATTCTATTCTGTTTCTGCACCCCCTCCTTCCTGCTTCTGCCTCCACTTTTCTCCTAGACCTTTCTCCTAGACCCCTCTCTGCTTCCATGTCCCCACTCCACTCTTCTGTATCTCTTTTAAACTTGTTTGAGGTTTCTTCAAATCTGGGGTTTCTGCTGGCTTTTCGGAAAAATATATTCTAGCTGCAGATTGCCCTAAATGTGCAGATATTTTTATTCACACAGGGGCCACCCATAGCTACTAGACATATAGATTTATGCTTGTTAAATGAACACAAATCATTCCCTGCCTCCCCAGTCAAAACTATTAACTAGATGTTTCTCAGTAGTTTAGTTGTGATGTGTGCATGCCCTGACATTCTGACCATTCTGATTTGAGGACCAGACTGTAAATCACTAAATTATTTTTTTTGTACAGTCATAATGATGGCCATAGTTTATCACTTAAGATGGTTGTAATTCAGGCATGATTACTTTGTGGGATTTTTTCCACAGTTCACAGATTTTGTTTGATATATTAGCTAAACACAATAACATGAATATATTGTTTGGAAATGTTTATAACAGTGACAGAATTCTGAAAATGAACTTTTCTTCTCTCCTAGAGCCCATTAATGATGATGTGATATGTCATATTCTGAGACTGAGAGATAAACTGGGATGGCAGACATTGGTACCACCATGTGGATTTGTAGCTAAGCCAACAAAATTTGAGGACATTCAGAGGATGACATTTCCGGTATTTTCCTTTCAGCTCAGTTCCACTTGTTTATTTTATTTCTTTAGGATGTAATCCAGACCCTATGAAATTAAGGGAAAATTGTTATTCTCAGGTGTTACGTATTAGAAACCTGAGCCACAAAATTCCAACAAGAACCAGGTACCTAGGTTTGTATCAGACATGGTATTATAGCCGAGAACATGGGTGGGTAGAACTGTTTTAGCTATATGGTGCAGGACTTTTGTGGATCAGGTCATTGGGTTTTTATTGCACCTCAGCATAGAGATTTGTTTGGTATGTAAAATATCTTAATTTTTTAATGTATTTTCCTCTTAAATTTCTGTATTGTTTCCATCCCTAAGCTTACTTACTCATCTAGTAAAAGTAATGGCAGATCTGTTATTTCCAGCAGTAATGCTGTAGAGAGAGAGACAGACAGAATGAAACTAGATGAGGGACCATTAAAGACCTTTCTTGTTTCAAGGGCTTAGAGTTACCATTGCTTTTTCCACACAATTGTAGCTCTGCTTCCTGAGCTGATTTTGGTTGTCCATTTAGACCAGCAATTATCAGAACAGAGATTGTTTTGACTGTGCTTCACTGGCATTCAGAATACAAGATTCTAAATCAGCCAGAGTTACCATGGCCCATACATTTATGTACACATCTTGGGCCGCAATCATATGCACAATTAAACCCACCATAGGCAAGAATGCCAGGCAGAATTAAAGGGCGCAATCAGACAACAACATCTGGGAAGTGCCCCACAGCCATCAGCAACTCGTTCTGCTCTGCCGCAGAAGCGGAGTTAAAAGACACCGGGGAAAATCCGGTACTAAACAGGTTGCGATAGGCCATGGACGGACTTTCCCTTGTCTGATAGCTCCAGCGCACTCTCATGGGGAGCCCTCAGTGCAGAGATACGATTAATTGATTCCTTGTTTAAGCACATCGGAAACAAATGGCAACCCCCCCCCAACTCACCCATGGTTGCGTCTGCTTCCAAAGACTGTGATCGCGCAACTGCAGGTCAAATTCCTCCAGAGGAAATAGCCTCACTTCCCCCCCCCCATTTTTTCTGGTGTGTGTGACTGCAACTTTGTAGTGCAATCCTCTAAAAAAAATTTTTTGATGGAGAGGCGGGGCTTCTGTGCAACGACCTAGTTGAATACTCAGGGCTGTCTGAGTTTCACTAGCTTTTGGAGCTTTTTAGTGGACTTTTTTGACCTTTCCGGACACACCGGACGGGTCAGGAGTCTCTCCAGTACCTTGGGTGTAGGAAACTGGTGGCAGAAGACTTTCATCTAAGCCCCCTGCGTGTGGCGACAGCGGGAGATGGAATCAGATCGTCTTAAAGCAGAAGCTCCTAAAGACCAGCCTTTCCTTGGTTGGTGAGATTGGTAGCTATTTTTTCCTCAGAGGCTCTTCGGATTTTTCTTCGGGTTTTTTCTTCCTTCACCTTTGCTTCTTCGGTTTTTTCTTTAAAAAAACACCATTATTTAAGTTTGCGAGGGACGTTTTGTCTTACCTCAGTCTGGCCTTCAGCCTCCCCCCCTCCTCTTTTTCTTCTCCATCTTGTCTATTTTATGGAGAAAAGGTGGGGCTTTTTCAAACGTTGTACTGGGTGCGGCAGTAAGCTTGCTCCGCCTGACAGCCACACCCTTTGTATTTTTTGTCTTGGTGAGACGCACCGACCAGAGTCCTGCCAGCACTGTGCCAAGTTTTCCAATCAAACTAGGAATAATCAAGCGGCGCGTATCTGTGTGGTGTTACTAGAATCGGTGCTAAACCCTGCTTCTGTCATGGATCCAGAAGTACCGGTGAGACCATCGACATCGACGGCTCTGGCGTCAAAGTCCTCGTCCGACATCGTACAGTCGACATCAAAGCATCCGGCACCGATGGCGCAGTCTTCAGCGTCCACTCCCGTAAACAATCAATCAATCAATAAACCTTTAATGGCATATACAACATTAAAATCAGAGACAGAAAATGACACAATCAACTAAGAATCTAAGTTAATTATAAAATCATTAAACGGAGTTTCCCAAGTTTTTCACTCTTATCACGTCAACTAAAAAATTGGCCACTGCCACAGTAATTTCTGCTGTTATATTGTTCAATAGAAATTGGCATTTTATTTCATTGGAAAGGTGATGTTTACCATGCAACCAAGTGTTTAACCATTTTTCCCTAGCAGATACATGCCACGAACAGTCTAACAATATGTGATCAATTGAATCAAGAGAGTTAGAACCGCAGTCACATCTCCGTTCATGCTTAGGAATATTTTGAAACCTACCATACAGTAGTTTTGATGG
>NW_015163181.1:94486-107003 GCF_001447785.1 Gekko japonicus | reverse complement strand
ACATTAGAAGGAGACAAGGATGCTTGAGTGCATGGGAGAGGCCCTATAGTTGATCCAGTCTTTTTAGGAGGCAGGGTGTTAGGCATAAGCAAAAAGTTTTTGTGGGCTCTAAGGCGCTGCACAGTATTTTCCAATCTGTCAATTACATCCTGCTGTTCCATGTGAGAGAGGTTACCAAAAGTAAGGAAGTAGGACTCATCCATCCCTCCCCCCCCCCCCCGCCACCTCTTTTTCTTCTCCATCTAGTTTTATTTTATGGAGAAAAGGTAGGGGTTTTTCAAGCTTTGTACTGGGTATGGCAGTAAGCTCGCTCCGCCGGATGGCCACACCCTTTGTATTTTTTGTCTTGTTGAGACGCACTGACCAGAGTCCTGCCGGCATTGTGCCAGGTTTTCCAATCAAACTAGGAAGAACCAAGCGGCGCGTCTCCGAGTAGCGTTACTAGAATCGGCGCTAAACCTCACTTCAGTCATGGATCCAGAAGTACCAATGAGCCCATCAACATTGACGGCTCTAGCATCGAAGTCTTCGTCCGACATCATCCAATCAACATCGAAGCGTCCGGCACCGACGGCACAGTCTTCAGCGTCCACTCCCATAAAAAAGAAGAAAGAAAAATCGGGTAAAGATCACAAGTCAGCCAAGAAGGGTTCCTCTAAGCTCCTGAAGGCGGCGAAGTCTGGAAAGGTCGCGAGTTCTGCACCAGGTAATGCCCATAAGGTGCCCCCCGTTCCTACGACTGTATCAGCATCGGAGGCTCCACTCGCTCCACTGATACCGACCATCCAGCTGATGGACTCTCCAATACACCAGCTAGACCGTGAAATGCTGGTGGACATGCGTCCTTTCTCCAACATCGAGAATGTGGAAATCCTCAGCCGTCCCCTGGGCACGGATCGTTCTCCCTCCGCTCAGTCATCGGCATCGCCACTCTCGGAGTTCCGACATCGATGCAGGTCGGCATCAACAGATCCCTTCCAACACTCAACGTCACCCTCCCTGTCTGTTTTCCCAAGATGGGCCTTTTGATATCAACGATCGGGCTGATGGGGGCCGCTCACGGAGACGAAATGCTACACTGTCTCCCAGACGTTCCTGCTCTAGGAGTAGATCCCCACGAGTCTTCCTGCCCACCCCACCTCCTGCTCTTTCTTGGGATCACTGCTAACTACGTTATCTCTATGGAGCTTACCCACCCATGTCCATGCTGTGGTTGACTCCAGCAGGTAACTTGGATTGGGATCGTTACTCTGTTCATAGATCACGGTCACCCCGCAGATAGAGGCCGACACCCTCAGCGTCTCTTTCCCGTCCTCCTGATTATCCATCACATGACCCTCCTCGACATCGACCGGATCAATATCGACCTCCTAGTCCCCCTATTCCAACTCCATCAATCTTGGATCCAACCAGTCAAACCAAAGTCACTCCTGTGCAGTTACCAGAGCCCGATTCCTCTGATTCCACAGATGAGGATTCGGATACGGGGCTTTCAGATGTACACAGCTCGCCTGACCAGCCATCTCCTAAACAGGCTGTGGCCAATGACCAACCCATATCTCCATCAGAAGACTTAACTTCTTACAGAGACCTCATTAAAAGAATGGCCCACTCCCTTGGCCTTTCTGTCTACAACCTCAACCATTGGTTACAGATGCTGTATTCGATGTGGTACAATTAGATACATCGACAGCTATAGCACTACCCATGTCCACGGTCCTGCTACAGGCGGCTAAAATGTCATGGGATAAACCATCATCGGCTCCAGTGTCCACACGCTGCATGGACCACATGTACAGAGTCCAGGAAACAGGAGCGGAATTCTTATTTGCCCATCCTCAACCAAATTCAATGGTAGTTACTTCCTCATTCAAGTCAAAGAGAACCCATTCTGCCCCTTCAGACAAGGAGGGTAGAAACCTAGATGCATTCGGCCAACATTTCTATTCTACGGGAGCACTCGGGGTGAAGACCACAAACTACTTAGCATGTATGAGTAGATATCAATACACTTTATGGGAAAGGCTCTCTGAACTCCTAGAAACCCTTCCAGAAGATAAGTGTCAGTCAGCCCGCATCATCCAAAAGGAGGGCATGGTGCTGGCGAAACAACAAATTAATACTGCTAAACATGCCCTAGATACCTGCTCAAGGACAATGGCTTCAGCCATCACTCTCCGAAGACATTCCTGGCTACGCAACACTAATTTGCAGCCAGTTACCAGGACATAAGTAGAGGACCCCCCCTTCGATGGCCTTGGTCTTTTTAATAGTACCACATACACCATATTACAATATATGGATAAAAGCATAAAAGCCTCTTGTGCTCTGGGCGTGTCTTCCTCCACGAGACAACAATACCGGCCTCATCCTTGGTCTAGACCCTGGCAAAACGTACCCCTAACTGTCTGACTCCTGAGCGGCAGTGGAGGCCACGTACATCCTCTGGAGGCCAGAGGCCTGCATTTCAGAAACCTAGATTTGGATCGGGACAACAACCCTCCCGCCATAAGCAGGCTAAGTCTGCTAAACAGGGTTTTTGACTTCCATGTTTTCTGGTCACGTCCCACCTGGCTTGCCCCTTTCCTCCAAACTTGGTGCCTCATCACCACAGACAAATGGGTGCTGTCCATCTTGACCCATGGTTACCGTATAGAGTTTATACAGAACCCCACTACTCCAGTCTTCGTCATTACACCCCCTTCATCAGCTCTTCAGGAAGAAGTGTCCGTCCTTCTGCACAAGAGAGCCATCGAACCGGTGCCACTTCACGAACACAGCAGGGGATTCTATTCCCATTATTTCACAGTTCCAAAGCGGGATGGAGAAGCTCGACCAATCTTAGATCTACGGGCGCTCAATTGTTTCGTACGCTACCACCGCTTCCGCATGGTGTCCTTGCAGCAGATTCTGCCACTTCTCCAGAGGAATGTCTGGATGGCCACTCTCGACCTCCAGGACGCCTACTTCCATCTCACCATCCACCTGTCTCACCGCCAATACCTATGCTTTGCAATTGGCCAACATCACTAGCAATATCTATCTCTGCCATTCGGCCTCTCAAGTGCACCGAGAGTGTTCACAAAGACAATGGTGGTAGTCGTGGCCTTCCTTCGTCTCAGAGGTATTTCCATCTACCCATACAACGACTATTGGCTCCTGGTTGCGACTTCCAGGGACGCCCTAGTTTCAAACATCAACAAGACGCTAACCCTCCTGGGAAACCTGGGTCTGCAAGTAAATCTAGAAAAGTCTCAACTTCAGCTGGTCCAGAAAATACACTACATCGGTGCACTGCTGGACTCAATAAGTTGCAGAGCCTACCTGCCACAAAGCAGGGCTGCAGACATCGTGAATCTAGCCATTGTAATGCGTACTCGACCCTCAGTAACGGCCTAACAAATACAGAGGCTCCTCAGTCTGATGGCTGCAACTACATCAGTCCTGGTTTTTGCCAAGTTGAGAATACACCACCTACAACTTTGGTTTATCCGCAATTTCAATCCAGAGCGAGACACAAACTCGACCCACCTATCCCCACCAGTCAAGGTACAGGACTCTCTACTTTGGTGGACTACCCCTTCCAACCTTTTCCAGGGAGCACCCTTCCATCCTCCATCACTGGAGATCACCCTGACAACAGATGCATTTCTCTCCGGTTGGGGCGCTCACATGGTGTGACTTTGTGTCGAAGGCAGATGGGATACACAAAGACGAAACCATCACATCAGTTTTCTGGAACTACTTGCGATACAGCTTGCTATCACCAGTTTACCGCCTCTGATCCAGGGGAGGTGTGTCAGCTACATAAACAAGCAGGGGGGCACTGTCTCTCAACGCCTCTGCGAGCTCGCCATTCGGTTGTGGGACTTCTGCATCGCATCCTCCTAGTCGCCACGCACAGCCCGCGGCACATGAATGTGCAGGCAGACCATCTAAGTTGAGCAGGACTCCGTGTGCACGAGTGGGAAATGAATCCAACTTACCTTCTCCCACTCTTCCACAAGTGGGGGTTCCCCCAGATAGATGTTTTCACCATCAGGGTGAACAAAAAGTGTCCTCTGTTCTGCAACCGAGGAGTCAGGGACCCACATACTTTAGGGGACGGTCTCCTCTACCCATGGTCCAGAGACTTCCTCTTCCCCCCACTGTCTCTGCTTCCGAGAGTTGTGCACAAAATCATCAGCAACAGAGCGGACTGCATCCTCATATCACCGTATACCGCGGTGGTGCCCGATGCTGCCATGGTTCTCATCCATATTGGACCTGTCAGCAGTAATCTACCACCAATTTCCTCCGGTT
This sequence comes from Gekko japonicus, assembly GCF_001447785.1. Taxonomy (NCBI): domain Eukaryota; kingdom Metazoa; phylum Chordata; class Lepidosauria; order Squamata; family Gekkonidae; genus Gekko; species Gekko japonicus. Next base: position 102,701 of record NW_015163181.1, on the reverse strand, counting down.
CAGGACCTCTTGCTCCTATCCAAGTCTCCTCTCCTAAACCACGACATTCCAAGACTAAAGTTGACAGCCTGGAGAGTGGTATAAACAGTTTTCCCACCCGCATAGTGAATGTTCTACTGAACTCCAGAAAGGCCACTACACGAAAATCTTACCATTATAAATGGCAAAAGTTTGTTCCTTTTTGGGTGCCGATATCCCTCGAGCTGCTTCCGTGGGTCTTGAAAAGCTTTTCGATTTCCTTCTGTCTCTTGCTGAGTTTGGACTGTCACATTCCTTGTTGAAAGTTTATTTGGCTGCACTTTCAGCCTACCACGTTTAAGTTGAGGGATGCACTCTTTTTTCGCATCCTCTTTCTAAATGTTTTTTGAAGGGGCTGTTACACCTTTATCCTCCCATCAAAAGTCCTGTTGTCCCCTGGGACCTTCCCCATGTACTTCGCCAACTCACCAGGAAATGTTTTGAGCCGTTTGCGACTTGCGACTTGAAATTCCTGTCGTGGAAAACAGCTTTCCTAGTGGCCGTCACTTCGGCAAGGCGAGTTGGGGAAATACTGGCTTTCAGACATGATTCTCCTTACTTGTCCTTTCTGTCAGACGGCGTCCATCTTGTTCCTGAGAACTCGTTCTTGCCAAAGGTAGTTTCAGAATTTCACCTACAGGCAGAGGTCTTCCTCCCGGATTTCTTCCCTGCTCCGGCATCCCCAGAGGAGAGGCTGTTACACACATTGGATACAAAGTGTGCGCTTCTGTTCTACCTCAAGAGAACTCGTCCAACGAGACGTGACTTTCATCTGTTCGTTTCCTATGCTCCAGCAAGGCTGGGAACTAGCATCACGGCTCAGCATTTGTCAAGGTGGATTGTAGGTCTCATCCGCCTCTGCTACCTTATTGCTAAGCAGCCTTTGCCTGACCCTATCAGGGCTCATTCAACTCGAGCTGTTGTAGCCTCCATTGCTTTCTTCCAGGGAGTTCCCCTAATGGACATTTGCAGAGCTGCTACCTGGGCTACGCCTAATATGTTCATAAGGCACTACGCCCTTGATGTCCGCAAGAACTCTTGTACCAACATGGGACGTCACATCTTATCTTCGGCTTCGCAGTAATGACCTGCCAGCACCCTCCTCCAGGTAGGCCACTGCTCGGTAATCTCCCATGGGTGTGAAGCATAGAGACCACGTCGAAGATAAACAGGTTGCTTACCCGTAACTGGTGATCTTCGAGTGGTCATCTGTGCATTCACACTACCTGCCCTCCTTCCCCGCTACTGTCAGCTTCTATGTTTTTTAATTGACTTTGATTTGTGGTGGTTTGAAGGAACTGGCGAGATGTCCACGCCCACCCCTCTGGGCATGCATGGTGGGGTTTCCTGCGCATGCCTGAGGTCTGGGCACAAAAATCCGTTAGAGCTTGCTACAATACTGATCGATCCAGCGCAGGCGCACTGAATCCCATGGGTGTGAATGCACAGAGGACGACTCGAAGATCACCAGTTACAGGTAAGCAACCTGTTTAAATATAGAGCATATATCTTAATAGTTATGTTGTACATCATCTGAGATATTCCTCAGTCCATTTATAAAATCTTAACCAGTTCTTCTCAAAGATTTCTTCTGTTTTACCTTGTAATTGTAAAGTTAATTTGTCCATTTGCGCTGTTTCCTGTAGTTTGTAAATTATTTCTTCTTTTGATATAACTTTTTCTTTTTTCCAATACTTTGCAAATAGAATCCTAGCCGTAGTTACAACATGTATAATCATATAAGCATCTGGTTTTTTAAAATTCTCTGGAATGATATTTAATAAAAACAATTCTGGTACAAATGGTATCGTTGTTTCTAGCATTTTTTGCAATGTCTCATGTATCCATATCCAATATTTTTTATCATCTTACAATGCCACCACATATGAAAAAATGAACCAATAGTCTTCGACGTGGTCTCTGTGCTTCACACCCATGGGATTCAGTGCTCCTGTGCTGGATCTATTGGTATTGTAGCAAGCTCTAATGGATTTTCACCCCCAGATCTCAGGCATGCGCAGGAACCCCAACCACGTATGCACAGAGGGGTGGGCGTGGACATCCCGCCAGTTCCTTTCTTACCACTGCGCTGGGAACATCCTTTCTTGGTCGGTTAGATTGGTAGCTATTTTCCTCAGATGACTCTTCAGATTTTGTTCAACAAACTCTCTATCATGTTTTTTGTTTTTTGTTCTTATTTTTAAAAAAGAAAGAAATACTTTTGAGAGGGGACAGTCCTTTTTTTTTACTCAGTTTGGCCTTTGGCCTCCCCCCACACACACTTCATTTTCTTATTTTCCCCCTTTTCTTTTCTCTTTTGTTTATTTTATGGAGAAAAAGTGGGATTTCTTGAAACGTTGTACTGGGTGCGGCAGTAAGCTCGCTCCACCTGATGGCCACAGCCTTTGTATTTTTTGTCTTGGTGAGACGCACTGCCCGGAGTCTTGCCAACACTGTGCCAAATTTTCCAATCAAACTAGAGCAGTGCGTCTTGGAGTAGCTTTGCTGGAATCAACGCTAAACCCCGCTTCTGGAATGGATCCAAACGTACCTGTGAGACCATTGACATCGACGGCTCCGGCGTCAAAGTCCTCGTCCAACATTGTTCAGTCGACATCAAAGCATCTGCCGACAACGCAGTCTAAAAAAGAAGAAGGAAAAATTGAGTAAGGACCACAAGTCCTCCAAGAAGTGTTCCTCTAAGCCCCTGAAGGCGGCGAAGTCTGGAAAAATTGCGGGTTCTGCACCGGGTAATGCCCCCCGTTCCGACGACAGTATCAGCATCAGAGGCTCCGATCCCCCCACTGATACTGACCATCCAACTGATGGACTCCCCTATACACCAGCTAGACCATGATACGCTGGCGGACATGCGTCCTTTCTCTGACATCAAGAATGTGGAAATCCTCAGCCATCCCTTGGGCAGGGATCGTTCTCCCTCCACTCAGTCATCAGCATCGCCACTCTCCGAGTTCTGTGCCAATATCGGTACAGGTCAACATCGACAGATCACTTCCACCATTTAATGTCAACCCCCCCACCTTTTTGCCGAAGACCAGCCTTTCGATATCGATGCTCGGGCTAATAGGGGCCGCTCCCGGAGACTAGAAGCTTCCCTATCCCCCAGACACTCCCATTCCAGGAGTAGATCCCCATGGGTCTTTCTGCCCCCACCGCCTCCTGCTCTCTTGTGGAATCACCGCCAGCTACGTTATCTCTACGGTGCTTATCCACCGGTGTCGATGCCATGGTTGACACCGGCAGGTTATTCAGATTGGGATTGTTACTCTGCACATAGATCCCGGTCCCCCCGCAGATCGAGGCCAACACCCCTGCATCTCTTTCCCGTACTCCAGACCATCCATCTGAAGATGCTACTCAACATCGACCGAATCAATATCAACCTGCTAGTCCTCCGGTTCCTATGCAGTCAACCTCAGATCCAACAGGTCAGGTGGAAGGCACTCCAGAACAACTACCAGACCCTGATTCCTCTGACTCTACAGATGAGAATTCTGACACGGGAGTATCAGAGGCCAACAGTTTGCATGTCTAACCATCTCCTAAGCAGGCAGTGGCCGATGACCAACCCATATCTCCATCAGAGAACCTAACCTCTTATGGAGACCTCATTAAGAGGATAGCCCACTCCTTTGGTCTTTCGGTGGTACAGCTGGAACCATTGGTCACTGATGCCGTTTTCGACATTGTACAATTGTATACATCAACAGCTATAGCATTGCCCATGTTGACAGTCCTTTTACAGGCGGCCAAAATACCATGGGATAAGCAACCATTGGCTCCAGTGTCCACATGCCGCATGGGCCATATGTACAGGGTCCAGGAAGCAGGAGCGGAATTCTTATTCACCCATCTTCAGCCAAACTCAATGGTGGTTACTTCCTCATCCAAATCGAAGAAAACCCATTCTGCCCCTTCAGACAGGGAGAGCAGAAAGCTTGATTCATTCAGCCGACGGGTCTACTCCACGGGAGCACTCGGCATGAAGACCACGAATTATTTAGCCTGTATGAGTAGGTATCAATATACCTTATGAGAAAAGTTTTCTGAGATGTTGGCAACCCTTCCGGAGGACAAACGACAGTTGGCCCACACCATCCAAAAAGAAGGCTTGGGGCTGGCAAAACAACAAATTAGTACTTCTAAGCATGCTTTAGACACCTGTTCAAGAATGATGACTTCGGCCATTGCTCTCCAAAGGCACTCATGGCTCCGCAACACTAATCTCCAGATGGACACCAGGGCATATATAGAAGACCTCCCCTTCGATGGCCTTGGTCTTTTCAATAGCACAACGGACACCATATTGCAAGATATGGACAAAAGCATAAAGTCCTCTCATACCCTGGGCGTTTCTTCCTCCATGAGACAACAATACCGACCTCGTACTTGGTCCAGACCCTGGCAAAAACACACCCCAAACTGTCAGTCTCCTGTGCGACTGTGGCGGTCATGTACATCTTCCGGAGGCCAGAAGCCCACATTTCCGAAACCTAGGCTCTGATTGGGACAACAACCCCCTTGCCATAAGCAGGCTAAGTCCACAAAACAGGGTTTTTGACTTCCATGTTCTGCAGTCATGTCCCACCCGTCTAGCACCTTTCCTCCCAACTTGTCACCTTGTCACCACAGATGAATGGGTACTGTCCATCTTGACCCATGGGTACTGTATAGAGTTTATACAGAACCCCACTACTCCAGCGTTTCCACACCCCCTTCTTCAGCTCTTCTGGAAGAGGTGTCTGTCCTTCTGCGCAAGGAAGCCATCAAACCGGTGCCACTTCACCAACACGGCACGGGATTCTACTCCTATTATTTCATAGTTCCAAAGCAGGATGGAGGCGTTCATCCAATCTTAGATCTAAGGGCGCTCAACTGCTTTGTACGCTACCATCATTTCCGCATGGTGTCCTTGCAGCAGATCCTACCACTTCTCTGGAAGAACATCTGGATGGCCACTCTGGATCTCCAAGACTCGTACTTCCACCTCACCATCCACCCATCCTACCGCCAATACCTACACTTTGCAATTGGCCAACATCACTACCAATATGCAGCCCTGCCATTTGGTCTCTCAAGTACACCAAGAGTGTTCACAAAGACAATGGTAGAGGTCGCGGCCTTCCTTTGTCTCAGGGGTATCTCCATTTGCCCATACATTGACGATTGGCTACTCATTGCAACTTCCCAAGAAGCCCTACTCTCCGACATCAATGAGACACTGACCCTCCTGGAAAACCTGGGACTACAGGTAAATCTGGAGAAGTCTCAACTTCAACCGGTCCGGAAAATACAGTACATTAGTGCACTACTGGACTCGATAAGCTGCAGAGCCTACTTACTGCAGAGCAGGGCCGCGGACATCATGAATCTAGCCACCGTGATGCGTACTCAACCCTTGGTAACGGCTTTCCAAATACAGAGACTTCTCGGCCTAATGGCCACTACTACTTCCGTCCTGGTCTTCGCCAAGTTGAGAATGCGCCACTTATAACTTTGGTTTATATGCAATTTCAATCCAGAGTGAGACACACACTATACCCGCCTATCCCCACCTGCCAAGGTACGGGACTCTCTACTTTGGTGGACTGCTCCACCCAACCTTTTCCGGGGGGCACTCTTCCATCCTCCATCACCGGAGATCACCCTAACGACAGATGCATCTCTCTCAGGTTGGGGCGCCTATCTGATAGGACTCTGTGTCAGCGGCAGATGGGACACACAGAAGCGGAACCATCACATCAACTTTCTCGAGCTACTTGCGATGCCTCTGATCAAGGGGAAGTGTGTCACAATCCTTACGGACAATACTACTGCCCTCAGCTACATAAACAGGCAGGGGAGCACTGTCTCTCAACGCCTCTGCGAGCTGGCCATTTGGTTGTGGGACTTCTGCATCACCCACAACATCTTCCTAATTGCCACGCACATACCGGGGCACATGAACGTGCAGGCAGACCAACTGAGTTGGGGAGGTCTTCATCTGCATGAATGGGAAATGAATTCTGCCTACCTACTCCCACTCTTCCACAAGGGGGGTTCCCCCAAAGTGTCCTCTGTTCTGCAGCCAAGGAGCCAGGGACCCGCAGTCTTTGTGGGACAGTCTCCTCTACCCGTGGTCCAGGGACTTTCTCTTCCTCTTCCCCCTGCTGCCCCTGCTTCCGAGAGTGGTGCGCAAAATCATCAGCGATTGAGCTGATTGCATCCTCATATCCCCGTGATGGCCAAGGCAGCCATGGTTTTCAACCATACTGGATCTGTCAGCAGGGATCTACCACCAGTTTCCACCGGTTCAAATCCTCTTGCTCCTATCCGAGGCACTTCTCCTATACCATGACGTTCCACGACTGAAGTTGACAGTCTGGAGAGCGGTATCGACAGTTTTTCCAGCTGCATAGCAAATGTGCTACAGAAAGGCCACTACACAAAAATCATACCATTATAAATGGCGAATGTTTTGCTCATTTTTGGGTGCTGATGTCCCTTGAGCCGCTTCTGGGGTCTCAAAAAGGTTTTCGATTTCCTTCTGTCTCTCGCTGAGTCTGGACTGTCACATTCCTCGCTGAAGGTTTATTTGGCTGCACTTTCAGCCTACCACGTTCAAGTTGAGGGATGCACACTTTTTTCACATCCTCTTTCTAAATGTTTTTTAAAGGGACTGTTACACCTTTATCCTCCTATCAAACGTCTTGTGGACCCCTGGGACTTTCCCCTAGTTCTTCACCAACTCACGAGAAAACCTTTTGAGCCACTCATGATGTGCAAGTTGAAATTGTTGTCATGGAAAACAGCTTTTCTGGTGGCTGTCACTTCGGCAAGGCGAGTGGGGGAAATACTGGCATTCATACATGATTCTCCTTACCTGTTATTTTTGCCAGATGGTGTCAGTCTTGTTCCTGACATCTCGTTCTTGCCAAAGGTAGTTTCAGAATTTCACCTCCAGGCAGTTGTCTTCCTTCCGAATTTCTTCCCCTCCCCGATATCCTCGGAGGAGAGGCTGTTACACACGTTGGATTGAAAGCGTGCACTTCTGTTCTACCGACAGAGAACTCGTACGATGAGATGTGACTGTCAACTGTTTGTTTTCCATGCTCCAGCCAAGCTGGGAACTCGTATCACGGCTCAGCGTTTGTCAAGGTGGATTGTAGGTCTCATCCGCTTTTGCTACCTTATTGCCAAGCAGCCATTGCCTAGCCTTATCAGGGCTCATTCTACGTGAACTGTTGCAGCCTCAACTGCTTTACTTCAGGGCAGGGCCGGCCCGAGGGTTTTTTGCACCCTAGGTGGCGCTACCTCCTGGTGCCCCCCCGCACGCCCACCAATTACGGGGTTGCCAACCTCCAGGTGGGCCTGGAGAGAAGGGGTGCACACCACACAATGACTGCTTCTCTGCACACGCTCGGGGGAACTCTGCTCCCATGACGTCGTCCCCTGCCACTGTTGGTACGAGGAGACTGAGCGCCCTCCCCGTTCTGGCTGTGCCACTCTTCCTTTGCTCCCCCAAAGAAAAGGGACAGAACAAGGGGTGGGGACTAGCGGCTCCGGACGGGAGGGGGAGGAAGCGAGCAAGGGAGGTCAGTGATGGGTGCCGCTGGTGAGCCGAGGAGTCGTGAGCCGTGCTAGCCCGGAGGGGGCGGGGGGAAGGGGGGAGAGGCACCAGCAGGCTGTCTTTCCCCTCTTGCCAGTTTGGTGTAGCGATTAAGTGTGCGGACTCTAATCTGGGAGAACCGGGTTTGATTCCCTACTCCTCCACCTGCATATGCTGTTGTGAGCTTGGGTCAGTCACAAGCTCTGGCGCGACGGAGGTCGGTGCGTCACCTGAGCCAGCATCTCTTGGAAGTGAGAGCCAGCTGTCAGCGGAAGATTGGAGAAGGGGGGCATGCAATAGGAGAGCCAGAACTTCATCAGCCTCTCCGCCCCCCGCAACACACACACACTTTAAATCTTCCATAGAAATTGGGGATGCCTCCAGCGCGGGCTGATAGCAGGTCCAAAACAGACGCCTCCCTGCCCCCCCCTCTCCACCCCCCCAAAGATGCTAACCCATGGCAAAAAGGTACCTGGGAGATGATAAGATGCGGCAAAGGGGAGAAGATCGCCCGGGTTTGACCCCCCCCTGCCCCAGGTGCTGCCTTCCGAGCGGCTCCCTGAGTGGCGGGGCTTTTGGTGCGGGGGG
>NW_015163181.1:73056-94380 GCF_001447785.1 Gekko japonicus | reverse complement strand
GGGGGGCTGGGTCCTGTTTGGCGCCCCTTGGGCTAGCCCGTGCTTTAGGCGAATGCCTAGTTCACCTAGCGGGTGAGCCAGCCCTTCTTCAGGGAGTTCCCCTAATGGACATTTGCAGGGCCACTACCTGGGCTACGCCTAATTCGTTCATAAGGCACTAAGCCCTTGATGTCCGCAAGAACTCTCGTATCAACATGGGACGTCATATCTTATCTTTGGCTTCGCAGTAATGATCTGCCAGCACCCTCCAGGTAGTCCACTGCTCTCTATTCTCCCATGGGTGTGAAGCACAGAGGCCACGTTGAAGATAAACAGGTTGCTTACCTGTAACTGATGATCTTCGAGTGTTCATCTGTGCATTCACACCTCCTGCCCTCCTTCCCCGCTGCTGTCAGCTTCTATGTTTTTTTATTGACTTTGATTTGCGGCGGTCTGAAGGAACTGGCGGGATGTCCATGCCCACCTCTCTGCGCATGCGTGGTTGGGGTTCCTGCGCATGCCTGAGGTCTGGGCACGAAAATCCGTTAGAGCTTGCTACAATACCGATTGATCCAGCGCAGGCGCACTGAATCTCATGGGTGTGAATGCACAGATGACCACTCGAAGATCATCAGTTGCTGGTAAGCAACCTGTTTTTTTGCTTTCATTTCCAACATACATTTGACATATTTGGATACCATTTTGCTAGATTTTCTGGAGTCATATGCCATCTATAAAACATTTTATATATTTTTTCTTTATATGGTATAGCTTTTGTATATTTTATATTTGTTTTCCATACCTTAGTCAATTGATCTGTGTATGTTATGCCCTATATTTTGCGCCCATCTAATCATTGATGATTTCATTATTTCATCTTGCATTTTCATATCTAATAACAAAGTGTAAAATGACTTTATAAATTTTTCATCTATATACAATAAAATTTTATCCAGTTTTATAAGTTTATCATAAAAACCAGTTTGTTTGTCTTTTACATATCTAGAATCAAGTTGTGCCCTTTCCCACCAGTTAAGGTAAATACCCTGTCTTTGGAGAATTTCTTGCATGCTTAAGTTATTCTTCTTATCTAAAAGATCTTCGTATCTCCATAATTGGTCTTTAATAAATAAGGTGAGATTTATAAAGGCCTCCAATGGTGAAACCCATTTAGGTATTTTTGTATAAAACATATTTTTAACCTCTTTCCATATCTTCAACAATGCTGCTCTTAACATGTGCTGTTTAAAGTATTTATGTATACTGTTTTTTTCATACCATACAAAGGGTTGCCAACCTAATTACAAGTCATGGCCTTCTAGCTTTAACAGTCTTGGATTTTGCAATGTGATCCACTCTTTCATCCATGTTAGGGCTGCTGCTTTATAATAGAGATGCCATTCTGGTACTGTGAAACCTCCTCTTTCCTTTGTGTTCTGTAATATTTTCAAATTTATTCTAAGTCTTTTACCTTGCCAAATAAATTGCCCTATCAATTTATCTACTTACTTAAATTTATCTACTTACTTGGTTTTTTAAAATTGGAGTTGTTTGAAATGAAAAAAGAATTCTAGGTAGCACATTCATCTTTACAGTAGCTATTCTTCCCATGAAAGATAGTTGTAGATGTTTCCACTTTTCCAAATCTTTTTTAATTACTGTCAAGAGTTTCATATAGTTATCTTTTATCAATGAGCTGCACCTATTGGTTAATGTTATGCCTAGATATTTTATTTTCTTCTGAACTTCAATACCAGAGCTATCTTGTAATTGTTGTATCTGTTCTTTAGTGCAGTTTTTTTGTCAATATTTTTGTCTTCTTAAAATTAATTTTCAATCCAGCTAACTGTCCGTATTCTTTTAGGGAATTCAAAAGTTGACTAATAGATGAATGTGGTTCTTCCAAGATGAATACCAAATTGTCTGCAAAAGCTTGTAATTTGTACTCTTCTCCTTTAATTTTAAGTTCTTTAATCTGAGTGTTTTCTCTTACCATATCATTCAATGTTTCAAGAGCAAAAATAAATAATAATGGAGATAATGGGCAACCTTGTTTAGTTGCTTTTTAAATTTCAGTATTTTGTGAAAGGTCTCCATTTATCATAACCTTGGCATATTGTTTCGTGTAAATTGCTCTCACCATAGTAAAAACGTTTTCACCACAATGCCAAGTTGATAACTGTTCTAGCATAAAAGTCTAGTTAAGGTTGTCAAAGGCCTTCTCTGCATCAAGAAATACCAGTGCCATTTGCTTTTCTGGATGTGCTTCAAAATATTCTAATAGATTCAAAATAGTTCTCACATTATTTCTCATTTGTTTTTTGGATAAGAATCCTGGTTGATCTTGATGTATTGTTTGGATGAGGATTTTCTTCAATCTATTAGCCAAAATAGATGCAAATATCTTGTAATCAACATTCAAGAGTGAAATTGGCCTATAATTTCTAATTTCTCTCTCGTCTGTATCAGGCTTATGTATTAAGGTAATCAATGCTTGATTTGAAGACTCTGGAATTTTCTTCTGTTCAGTAATTTTCTGTATAGTATGTTTTAATGGTAATGCAATTTGATCTTCAAATGTTTGATAAAATTCTGCTGGTAGCCCATCTGGGCCTGGAGTCTTTTTTTTCTTCTGGTTTTTAATTGCTCCTACTACTTCAGCAAAAGAAATTGATTCATTTAAAAATTTCCTTTGGTCCTCTATAAACTCTTTTTTATTATGTTTCTGATCTGATCTTGATTGGCAATTCCCTTCTGATATAGGTTTTTATAAAAACTCTCAATAATCTTTAATTCCTTAAGAGTACTTTTTTCTTCTCCTATTTCACTTTTCAACATCTTTATATGTTTCTTTTCTGATTCCTCTCTTATTTATACGCTAACCATCTTGTAGGTTTATTTGCATTTTCAAAATAATTTTGTTTTGCATACATGATTTTTTTTGCAATTTCTTGTGTCAAGAGACAATTAAATTGATGTTGAAGGTTTTTAATCTTAATCCTTGTTTGTTCCATTGAGGGTTCTGTCTTCATCTTTTCTTCTTCCTTTTTAATTTGCTCTTCAATCTGTGTAAATTTTTGTTTTCTTTGTTGCCTCACCCAAGCATCTTGTCTAATGAGCCAGCCTCTCACATAAGCCTTAAAAGTGTCCCACAATAGTAAAGGGCTGTGGTCTGCAAATGTTGAATGAAGAATCTCCACATCTAATATCATTTCTCATGGTTATTGAAATCCAGGCCATATCCAATCTTGACCAAGACTTATGTCTTGCTGAAAAAAAGGTAAAGTCTGATTAGTTTATATTTCTGATTCTCCACAAGTCCACTAAGCTGAATTCTTCAACCAGTTGTAGGAAGGAGTTTGGTAATTCATTTCTTCGCTTCTGTTTTCCTGTTCGTTTTTTCCTGTCTAAGGTTCTGTCAAATACAGCATTGTAGTCTCCAGTTATACAAATTTCTTCATAGATTTGATTTGAAAGGGTCTCCTGTAATGATTTGTAAAATTTCTCCTGTTCCTAATTTGGTGCATATATGTTGACTATCAAGGTTGTTTTGGTTTGTCTCTGTATTTTCACTATCAGGACTCTTCCATCTTCTGAATCGTAGATCAATTCTGGATGTAGATAGTCTTTAACATACGTTACTACCCCTCTCTTTTTCTTTTGTTTATCTGCTGACACAAATGTTTTCCCAAAATTCTTTAATTCTAAAATTTTCTGGTCTGATAATTTAATATGGGTTTCCTGCAAACAGATTACATCTACCTGCATCATCTTAATTTGCTGAAAAAAATTGTCTTCTTTTTTGTGGGGCATTCAGGCCATTTACATTTATGGAGATTTTTAATTTCTTTCTATCCATCTTTCACATCTCTTTTGGCTCCACTTTTTTCTTATCTTGCAGTCTAATAACAACTTGGAGTGGTATTGCCTTGGGGTTTTTGTTACCAGCCCCTGTTCTTGATCCTGATGCACCTTCTTCCAGGGGTTCTTCATCTGATTCTTTTAACTCTTCTTCTTCTTGGGCTCCGAGATCTTTTCCATGTTTCTTCAAGAACTCCTCTACTTAGAATGTTGAGTTTATTCTATATCTTTTGCCTTCATAGGTAAAGAGGACACCTTCAGGAAGCAGCCATTTATATATTTCATTTTCTCTTACTCTCTATGGAATTTCTTTTAAAATTTTGATTTCCGTTCCCTGTGCTTGAAGTGGTTTCTCATTTGAGTTCTTTAGGATGGTCTTCACATAATTCTCTTGTGAAATCTTACATGAATTTCCTTAGGTAACTTGTTTCTTCTTGCATATGCCAAATTCATTCTATAAGCCACATCTATCTTGTCAGAGATTTCTTGTGTATATTCTTCTTCAAGATATTCTGCCAGGATTTGTACCATGTCAACTTTAATATCGTCACCTTTTTTTTCAGGTATGTTCTGGAATCTCAAAATGTATGCTGCTTTTTTCATCTCCAATCTTGTAACTGTGTCTTCTATAAGTTCTTGTTTAGCTTTTATATCTTGTATTTGTTGATTCACCTCAGATTTGTTTTCCAGTTGAGTTGTCTTCACCAAGGTAGATATTTCTTGTTTATTTTAAAGTATCTGTTGTTTGATTTCCTCAGTTTGAGAAGTCATCTGTAAGGCCAAGCAGTCCAGCTTTGCTTGCAGGGGCTCAACAGCATTGCTGACAGCAAGGGGTACTGCATTGCTCACAGCAGTAGGAACAGCAGTCTCAATTGCTTTGTTGACAGCTGAAGAAATGGCTTCTTTTTCTTCTGCAAGTCTTGTGCAGACATTTTGGCCAGACTGGAAGCGACTGTTTTACTTAGACCTGGGGAGGTTAAAGTGGGTTTTCCTGTTCCACGAGACATAATTCACATAAACCAAATCATCATCATCAAGTTTATTGTATTAGCCATTGGCCATAACAAAACAAAAATACATACACACCCATGTACATTACATTAAGATATCCCTTCACTGACTTGCGCTGAATCCTAACCTTAATCTTATCTTTTTTGCCGCCAAAGCAAATAAGGACATTCTGCTGGTAACATGTACATCTGTATCAGAGAGCAAAAAACAACCAACTCCTGTTCTGAGAATTCATTGTGCAAAGGTAAGATAGGGTATATAAATCTCTGCCTAAGTGATTCGTATAAACCAAATATAACCCCCTCCGTCCTCTCCCTTTATAAGGCCTCAAAACACCATAAAAGCTCAAGTCAAGCCAGACCGCTATATTATTTTTTTTCTTTTAAACACATCTCATATAAATACATGGTCTTACTCCCAGCTTATCAATTGTTGATTTTACTGAAAGAACAATTTGTATTTAAACAAAGTCTTGCAGTTCAGTTTCCCTACTACCACCTATTACAACAAAAACATTTGTTCTCACACAACAGGTGTTTTCTTGTCTTGATTCAGTTAATAACTGTTATTCTTGAAGCCCAAATAAAATTCTGATAGCCTCAATCCTCACACTGGCAGACTGCAGCACTTTGTGTCTTCTCTTCTCTTTCAAAGCAACACAGTACCAAACTTATAATCCACCAAGGTATTTATTCTTATTTCCGAGAACCAAAAGTAACATTCCAAAACACCATCATGTCTCAGCCAGAGCAGAAAGGAAAAAAAAAGTGAACAGTGAATACGTCTTACCACAGCCCTCTATCTTTTTATTCCAGTATAAAGTGTAGAGTCAGTATCCACAGAGGAATACGGGCCACCAGTAAAAGTAAATCCAGTTATAGATACCCAGGGGAAAGGCCCAATACAATTTAAACAAAGGTAAGTCCAGTTATAACTCCAATTATAATTCCAGTTATAGATGTGCACCAGCAAAGGTAAATCAAATTATAGATATCCAGGAAAAGGCTTGCATTTTAATATACCATTATATTCCTTTAAAACACAGGTGGTCCATAAATTAGCAGTGATGAAGCCAATTATATATATCTAGAGAGGGAATCCAATATTATATTCCAATAGAGATCAATAGCCCAAAAAAGAATTAAAAAGAAAAACAAGAAAAATAGAGTCCATTATGGATATTCCACAGAAAAATAAAAATAACGTGATTTAAAATTTAAAAAGAAAACAAAAAGTAAGATAGTCTTTACTCTTGCCAGGTCCAAAAAGAATGTATAACTCCCAAAAAGTAACAGAAAAGGAAAAATTCCACAAATATGCAACCAAATTATAATCCACTTATAGGAAGCTTTCTTTTTAAATATAAAGATCAAAACAACCTTGTTACTGTCAGAGTTCTCCATAAAAGCAAAAGTAGGATGAAAGCTGGAAAGCAGCTCTTTAAAAAGATCTTCATCTGTCCTTGAATCAACAATCAAATATCAAGCAAGAAAGGAAAAAAAAACAATCTCTCCATACTTTTAAGTGAAGTCCCAAATTCCAAGTTATAATAAACCAACCAAACACAATCTTTCAGGTCCTTAAGGAACTGTCTCCAACAATAACAAGTAATGTGGAGCCTGGGTTGCACTTCCAAACTGCAGTTCCAGGAATGGGGGGGACGACCCTTCCACCCTTCTTTTCTTTCTCTCCACCTAGGACTTCAGTGTTGGTGAACCATGTGGTCTCCATTACTGGGTCTCTGTGGGTATAGCTGGCCAAGTGCTCACGTTAAAATTATAGTTAACCATTTCCTGTAAATAAAGCATTTGGCATAACAACTGCCTCCAGCAAGATCTCAGTGAGAGCATCCATGGCAGCCATGGACGTGAAGTCATGACTCCCGGGGTGAGGGGGAAACAAAACATCTCAACAATACAAGAAGATAAATCACCATAAGTAACCTTACCTGCATCATTACTAGGAACTTTCCCACTGATTAAGCCCTTTAAATCGTTTGTAAGGGGGAAAAGAAAAGGAGGGGTGAGGAATCTCCCCCCCTTCTCTAAAGCGGCTATGAAAAGAAGAGAAAGGAACTTTCTTAATAATTCTACTGTGCTAAAGAAGAGAAGGTTGATGTCTGAAGGAAATTGTGAAACAGATTTATAAATGTGATATCATTATACTTTGGATTACAAAACATATCATGGATTATAAATCTTTGGAATACTGTAACAAACATCAGACTCTATACTATTGAAATAGAAACCTGTTGTTGTATACCAACTAAGGGCTGCACACGTGGTCCGGCTTGCACATGGTCAAGCGAACAGGCAGCGCTTCGCTACCAAGAACAATAGACTCAGAGGATCCTAGAACAGGCCAATCGGTCAGTCCGGATCCTAATAGGGACCAATGGTTATGACCCAAGCAGGGATCCCGTGAGCACGCCTAACCAGCACGCCTAACCAGCACAGCTACGGCAGGCACTAACAGCGACTCCGAGTTGGTCTGCCGTCTGGAACTCAGCAACGCACAATCTCCAGCCGAGTTCCTGGAAGCCCTGGCTGAACAGACTGCAACAGGACCAGAGCAGACGGCCCCGGCCCCTGAAGTCTGTCACTCGACTAGGGAACGGTGGAGGTCAACATACCTCAAGGACTTTGTTTGTTGGGGGGGTCTGAACTTTGGGGGGAGGGGTGTTGTATACCAACTAAGGGCCGCACATGCAGTCGGGCTTGCATGTGGCCAAGCGAACAGGCAGAGTTTCGCTGCCGAGAACAATAGACTCAGAGGATCCTAGAACGGGCCAATCGGTCAGTCCAGATCCTAATAGGGACCAATGGTTATGGGTGCACTGTAAATAAATGTATCACGGGTGTTGGGTGTGGGTGTGGCCTGTACCGGCATTTAAGCGGGGCCCCGGGTCCAACTTGTTGTCTCAGTTTACTCCTGCCTTCAATAAACTATGAGCTGATTCACTAACAATGCGTCTGGACCCAGTATTTTACACCTGTCTTCCCTGGAATTATAACTGAGCCATAAGGTTTCATAGAAAGACATTTAATTTGGATTATAAATATCTACATCTTATTATCTGGACCATAAACTAAAATCAAGAAGAAAGAAGGAAAAGAATTATTAAGCATATATGTTTAACTTTCACTACGTCATTTCCTTATAACTCATGGTGTACACTTTTGTGGTTTGTTGTAAATTGTAAAGTATATTATGTTCTGAGGTTCTTGTAAACAACTGATAAGTCTGTATTACAACTTAATGATAAGACTGTCTGCCTTGCCTGGGAACCCTCTTGTTTTTAATGTAATTGGGTAAGCATAGAAAGCTCTGTGATTGTAGAGATTTTATTGACAAAGAGCTGAAGAGATTCTGTTTTTAACTCAATATTTTAAAATGGCTGGAGTAGAAGGAGGAAAAAATGTTCTAACACCAATGGTTACAGATCTCCAACTTCTTTTTTACAAGAAACAATCACTCCAATAGTAGAAAAAGCTGTGAAAACGGTTCTGGACTCTGCAATCTAAGGTAGACTTGCTTCTACAGCAGAAGATTAACCAGCTGAAAGAGCAAACTGACAGGACATTCATCTTTGTGAGAGATATGGATACAGAAAATACAGATGAAGTCTGCAGGCAAAATGTCATGGTCTACAGAACGAACTCAACATATACAAAAAGAAACTAAATGCTTGGAGAACTGGATGTGAGATTATATTAAAGAATGACAAGAGATGAAATCCTTATGGCAGAAAATGAAATTTTCCTTCAAAGAGAAGAAAATAAATAATATATGGAACTTCAAACCATTCAAAGAATTGAATAGAGAGGGCTACTTCCAGAAGTTATTTTCCTTACATTAAAGGGGAAAAGACACAGAATTAAGACTTTAAAACTTAAGAAGAGAAACCAGAGAATGAAGGATGAAATCCTACAAAAATGGTTAAAACTTTCTGGATACGTGAAATTACACTTATTTTCAAGAAAAGGTCAACACCCTTTGGATAAGAGAGACTACAATTTTTTAAAGATCTTATAAATTAGACTGACATAGAACCAAATTGAAAGGAACAGGAACTTTATTTTAAATCAATGCAAAAGAATATACATAAAAATAAGGTGGAATATAGAAAATAGATATTTAGACATTGTATGAGATACTTAAAAAACATTTTTATTGCTTTTCTAAACTACAGTACTACAGGGTCGGGGGATGGGAACAATGTAAAACTAGAGTAACAAGGATCATATTACTGAAGTTTAAATTGTTGATACATCTCTTTTATCAAAATAATAAAGCGTGAGAGATATTATTATAAAAATATCAAATTAAAAGGCAAACAATCAGAAACATATTTGGTTGTAGTTGTGCATCTTAGTTTTAAAATTATACGTTGACAATAAACACTATAGTGTAAATATCATTGGTTTAGAGTTATGCATTAAGAATAAACATCAGGCTATCGAAATTAAGCTATTTTACATTTTCCTCTCCTCCTGTCAATGTCCAAATTACTTTTTAAATGCTTTAGGGGTAGCAACCCCTAGTTCTGCTTCAAATCAAAGGGTTTTGCCAGACTAATCGAGATGATATCAGAGTCTTTCCCATCCTTCTCTTCATCTTCTTCTTCCACATCTTTATTCACCTCCACTTTCTCAGGTCCCTCTCCCGCTTTCTGTTGTTGCTTCAGGAACTTCTGCTTTGTTTCTTTCTCGCTGAAATTTGAGTTCCTTTTGCAACATATCCAGCTTGTCGCTGAAGTGGGTCATCTGGTCCAGTAGAGGGTGTAAAGGTGCAGCAGTCAGTTTGGGAAAGTCTTTGTTTGCTTGTGGTCTGGTAGCCAGCGGTGATGTGTTGGCTGTTCCTGTTTCATTTTCAGCACCATTTTTTCTGCTCGTTGCATCATTGTTTACACAAAAGTAAAGTTTAAAAGTTCTCCATAAGTCTGGTGATTTATCGCTTTCTTGCTGGTCCGCCACACACTCCATCGTAATCCGCTTCCTTCAAGCCGCCCTTTCAGCCTCCTGCTTTAAATTCAGTCTTTTCAGGATCGGGCATTCCCCTCCCCCTTCCGCTTGTTTGGGGCTTTGGGATGGCTTTACTGCTAGCGTTTTATTGATTGTTTGCTGGATCATAGCTTCACTCATGTTTGTACTTGCGTTCGTTGCGTATGTAGAGAGGATCATTCCTTAGGATCCTTGTGCACTCTGTCCGGTGTGTGCCTCTTGGTGCCATGCTGGCTCCGTGCTGCGGGGGCTTATCATGGCAAAGAGGAGCCTCAATCCTTTGGCTTCCACCTTGGGAGAGGCACCTCTCATGCCCCAGGCTACGGCCCCCCACCAGGGGGCCT
Organism: Gekko japonicus; assembly: GCF_001447785.1. Classification (NCBI taxonomy): domain Eukaryota; kingdom Metazoa; phylum Chordata; class Lepidosauria; order Squamata; family Gekkonidae; genus Gekko; species Gekko japonicus. The sequence goes on along the minus strand of NW_015163181.1, from coordinate 84,182 downwards.
GGGGGGTTCAAGATCAACTCAAACCTCCCCCATCGGCATGTTTGCAGGGCGCTCACATCAGAGCTGTGATGGAGCACACCCACTCTGTGAGTCACCAAAACCGGAAGTCCTTTGTATGAGATACTTAACTGGATACTTTAATGATGAAATGGAACCGCCCAATTTGTGTATGTTTGTTTGTCTTAGTTAAAAATAAAATGTTATATTAAAAAAAGGCCAGAGTTTTCCTGTCAAAGGAGAGACAACTCAAGATTCGGACATTGATCGCAGAGGTTCTGCAGCAGCCCAAGGTAGAGGTGATGCTGCTCGCCAAGTTACCGAGCATGATGGTCTCCTGTCAGGAATGGTCCAGATTTCATACTCAACTTCTTCAGAAGTTTCTTCTTCCTCATCAAAATTTTATTTCCAAGAAGAGACACCAGCTTCTTTAACTATCGGAGGAGGTGTGGCAACAGCTGCTATGGTGGCTGGAGCCAGATCTGTTCCAGAGGGGTTCTCCAATCTGAGACCCAAAGCAGGCCATGATGTCTACAGATGCAAGTCTGTCAGGGTGGGGAGCCCACTCTCAGGGACAGATGACACAGGGATTATGGTTACAGGAGGAGGCGAAGCAAAGCATAAATTTCCTGGAATTAAGTGCCATCAGGTTAGGTCTTCAGAATCTCTGGGAACTTCTTTCAGACAAGCATATCCTGGTCCAGATGGACAACATGTTGGTGAAGGCCTATGTAAACAGACAGGGAGGAACCAGATATCGAGCTTTGAACCAAGAAGCGAGTTTGTTACTCTGATGGGCAGAGACCAACCTCTGGTCACTGAAAGCAATTCACGTGGCAGGCAAACAAAATTAATCCGCAGGAGCGGATTAGATCAGTCGGAATGGTTGCTGTGCAGGAAGGTCTTGCAACAGATCAGCAACAGGTTCAGAAGCATGGAGGTGGACCTATTCACCACGGAACACAACTGGAAAGTTCAAAGATTCAAGTCCAGGTCAAGGAATCAGTTGGCAATAGGGATAGATGCTCTAAGTTGCGAATGGCCGAAAGGGCTCCTATACACATTTCCGTCTTTTCAACTGATTCACCGGGTTGTTCAGAAGTTACTGGAACAGAGAGCAGAACTGGTTCTTATCGCACCCTTTTGGCCAAGAAGGGCATGGTTCCAGGACCTGAAAAGACTGTTGATAAGGACCATGGAGACTTCCAGTACAGGAAGATTTGCTGACTCGGGGTGGTGCAACATCCTCAGCCGGCGATGCTAAGTCTCCCTGCTAGGAGACTGAGCGGCAACAATTAGTGGATCTGGGGTTCTCTCCTAGGGTTATAGATACCATGTTAGCCTCCAGGAAAGAGTCCACCAATAGGGTATATAATACCACATGGCAAACCTTCAATTCCTGGTGCTCTGAACACAGTTTAAACCCTCTAAAAGCTTCAGTTAAGGCCATCTTATGGTATGGACAAGAGGTTTGGCACTAGTACTCTAAAGAGACAGGTGGAAGCCATCTTGGCAGTGTGGGGGTCAAGACAGGGAAAGTCGTTATCACAGCATCCCCATGTTAAAAGATTCCTTCGAGAACCATCATTGTTGAAACCTCCCCAGGTTCACAGGTTTCCAACATGGGATCTTAATAGTGTCTTGAGGGCCCTTTGTCAATCCCCCTTTGAGCCCATGGCTTCATGTCCAGTAAAGGAGTTAACTCTTAAGACCCTGTTTCTTGTTGGAATTACTTCAGCTAGAAGAGTGTCAGAATTGAAGGCACTGTCGGTAAACAGGGAACTTTCTGTGTTCCATAATGATAAGGTAGTCTTACACCCAGACCCAGCGTTCATTTTGAAGGTTAACTCTGTTTTTCATAGGTCAGAAGAGATTGTGTTGCCGTCATTCTGTCCTAATCCCAAACATGACAGGGAAAAAGAGTGGCACTGCCTAGATGTTTGCAGAGCACTCAACTTTTACATCGACAGGACAAAACGGCGGCGAAAATCAGAGACCCTTTTCCTCTTGTTCCAAAAGTCTTCCCTGGGAGAGCAAGTTTCAACCTCCATCCTGAGTAGATGGGTTAGGGAGTGTGTTAGCTTGGCCTACAAAGCCAAAGATCTGCAGCCGCCCAGGGGAATAACAGCACATTCATTATGGGGAGCAGCTACATCCAAAGCATACAGGTCGTTTCCAACATTGGAGATGATCTGTAAAGTGGCCACGAGGAAATCAGTACACTCCTTTACCAAACATTATAGAATAGATAAGCTGGCCTTGGCTGAGGCAGCTTTTGGCCACAGAGTGCTGCAGCACACCCTGTAGTCTGGGAAGCCTGAACACCCTCACTTGGGGCAAACTGCTTTTGTACATCCCATGAGTAAGGACTGTCACACTCCCAGGACCACTGGAGAATGGAAGAGTTGTATTCATTTACCGCGAAACTTCCTTCTCGGTGGTCCAGGAATGGGACAGTTCTGCCCACCCAGTTGTTCACTGGGAATGGCTTCCTTGGTGTACAGGGGAGTTGGAGTTGCGACAGACAGACAAACAGAAAGTGAGAGAAAGAAAGAGAGAGAGAAAGAGAGGGGGAACACCAGTGGTTGTTTGACTGAGGGATCAACCAGGGATTAAGCCCGTTCGCGGGGAGGGCGGGTTATAAATTTCAATAAATAAATAAATAAATAATAAGGTCAGGTTCCCTTTCTCTCTTTGGCTCACATGATAGGGACCCTGGTCCTGCTTTCAGGGAGTATTCCGTTAGTGCTGTGCCATAATACATTTTGGGGGAAGTGCTTTTTTCTCCTGTAATGATGTGTCTAGGGGGAGATCTGACTGGGGTGATCCGGTGGGACAGGCCCCTCCCCGGCTGGATCAAATTGCAAGGCTGACCCAGCTACTGGAGGAGGAGCCAAGTCCCAGGAGTAAGGACTGTCCCACTCCCAGACCACCAAGGAGGAAGCTTCACAGTAAGTGAATACAAATGTTCCATTCTCATTTTGTTGTAATATATTTATTTAGAATTAAAAGTGTTATGACACTGTTTACTTTGTCTACTTACAAAAATGAATAATAGATTTCCAGAGTCATAATTTTAAACTTTACATACAATCAATATCTTTACATGTTACTCTTTTGGTTTTCTACTATCAGAAGCGTCCAGTCCATCGAGATGATGGAGAGTATGTATACTGTCTCATCAGAAGCAGGGATGATCCTAAAGCACCAAATAATCCATATGACCTTCAAGTAGTATCTGCAAATGCAGCTAGACAGAGTAAAGAATACTGGACAATTACAGCTTCTTTTGTGTCCAAGGTAATGTAGTTAATCTCTTTGCAGCTCGGAACTGATCTCTCTTTTTATACTTAAATGTTGCCAGGTTGTGAACTTGGAACATATAACCAGCAAGTGGAAAAGTACATGGTTCTCAGAAGTTGAGGATAATTGGAGACGAATGATGGATGCTATTGTGCACTTATACTTCAGCATTGATGTCCAGTCTCCCCTAAATTGCTTTAGACTTTATATCCCTTACACGGCATAAATGTATGTTTTGATTTTATTACTAGAAAAGAGTAAGAGTCCATTAGCACCTTAAAAACTAAAATTTCTGGTAGGGTATGAGCTTTCATGAGTCACTGCTCACTTCTTCAGATCTGAAGAACATAAGAAAAGCCAATGTTGGATCAAGCCAATGGCCCATCCAGTCCAACACTCTGTCACACAGTGGCCAAAAATACCAGGTGCCATCAGGAGGTGCAGCAGTTGGGCCAGAATACTAGAAGCCCTCCCTTAGAAGAGTGGAACTGTTTTCTGATTCTTTGGTAAAACAGCCAAGTTCACAGAGAAGCTTTAACTCAAGCTGGGCAGAGGCTTTACATGTCATCAGATAAAATCCTTATGTGCAGTTTTCCTACTGCTTTTCCTTAAGCAGACACAGCATTCAAAGTTACTTATTCATAGATATTTTCTGGATAATTTGCCAGCACATTTGAGAGGTAAGAAGAAAAAACTTCATCTAAAATAAGCAGAATAGTTTGTTTTCTTTATAACTTTTTTATTGCTTTTATCACTACAAACTACAAGGGATAAGGGTATGGGAAAGTCTAGTCTAAAATACAAAGCTAGGCAAGAATCATATTACTGAAGTTATACATAGATTATCTTGAAATTTCCCCCATATTTAAAATTTAAGGAATGAAAGTTAACTATTATTTTTTCAAAATCAAACTAGTACAAGCATAGTAGGTGCATCCTAGTATTCTGTATTAATAAAAAGAAACCAGGCTTTCAGAAATAAGCTATTTATCATATTTTTCCCCTCTGTGCTTGTTTTTATCATAAGTCAGCCTGACTTTAAGAAGTTTAGGTGCTGCTCTCCTTTATCGGATTCAGAGTCTTCTTCTGAAGGACTGCCTGAGGAGCTGTCACTGCTTCTCTATCCATGTTCACTATTTTCTTCTGTTGCATTGTTTTCCTCTCCTTTTCCTTTCCCCCCGCTGTTGTTTAGTGCCGCTCCAAAAATGCCTTTGCTTTTGTAACAGAGTCAGTCTTTTCTTTTTTCTCTTTGTAGTTGAAGACAAATTATTTTGGAGTTATCCATCTGTAGGGGGTGGAGTTTTTCTGTAAAAAGATGTCAGGTTTTAGTATTCCCCCCCCTTTCTTATCTCAAATGGAATGTCTTTTAGAACTCTCGCTTCTTCGCCTTTGATTTTTAGGGTTAGCCCATTAGTCGCTTTCAGTATTATATCTCTTGTTGATCTCTTGGAGAACTTCACAAATACTTCACCGGGCAGTTTGTTTTTCCTAATAAATTCTGAATAAGTTCGATACACCATATCCATATCATTTTGTAAAAATTCCACTTTAAGATCTACCACTGGAGGCAAAGCTTCGCTTAAAATCTCTTTCAGGTTCTCCCCTTTTTGCTCTGGGATACCCTGAAATCTCAGGACATATGATAACTTTTCCATTTGTAGCTGTAGCAGCTGTTCTTTATCAGAGGTTCTCTCTTTTTCCACGACCTCCAGTCTTTGATTTATCACATTCATCTTAGCATCAACTTTTTTCAACATTTTACCTGTTTCTTCTTATGCTGGTTTCTTTCAATTGCTTTTGGAGAGCATCAAAGTTATTGTTGAGATCGGTCATCTGGTCCAGCAGAGGGTGCAGTGCTGCAGCTAACATATTAGGGAAGTCAGTGGTAGCTTCTGGTCTAGAAGCCGGAGTCACTGAGCTGGCAGTTCCTGTAGAAGGTTTCACCCTAGCCGCCATTTTATCAGCCCAATGCAACATTGTTTATACAGAGAGAAAAAGTTATTTTAAGTCTCTGAAAGTCTGTTAAATTGTATGCTTCTTACTATTCCGCAGACTACTCGACTGGATTAATGCTTTCCAATCAGAGCCGTCACTCTGCCCCTCTCTCGGTAACTTTTTCCCCCAGGGTGGGATTAGCTCCTCCCCCCTCTGCTACATTAACTTGGGGCTTTGGGGCGATTATCCGCTTGGGTGCTTGGCTAGTTTAAGGAGATGCACACTCACGCTTCATTCCACGCGTTGCTTCAAAAGGTAGGGAAAACCTTTAAGCGCTGGATCACTTGCTCACTCGCTCCAGCATGCGCCTTTGTATCCATTACTGGTCTCGTGGCAGCGGGACCTATCAGGGAAAAGAGGAGCCTTGATTCCTCGGCTGTCGCCTCGGAAGAGGCACCCCTCATGCCCCAGGCTATGAGCCCCCTCCGAGGGCTCTGGGGCCCCCCGGAATCGTCCAGGACCTTTCCCGTTCACTGCGATCACAGGCTGCTCTCATCGGAGCTCGATGGAACGCACCCACCAGCAAGTTGCCAAAACCAGAAGTCTACTAAGCAGAATAGTTTTATTTGTACATACTTTTTCTGTGCAGCTGCTATTCAAGTCATTTCACAAACCCTACTCAAATTAAGATGTCTTCCAGAGGTAGAATTCTTGACAGATCATGCTATGTTAGAGCAGGCATCTATGCAATGTAAAATTATAATTTAAAGTAAAATTATGATTTAAAGTAAAATATTTTGTAATGATGAAAATTCCACAACAGCTCAAATATATTAACTTAAAGTCTTGAAACAAATATTTTGCTTTTTTTTCTAGTTTACCTCAGTGCATGGAACAGATGAAATGGAAATAACACCCATAATTGAATGGTTATATGAAAGGCAACTTTATTATGCATTATGCAGATTCAGTATGTATGTTAATTTCAGGTTAGCAGTTATATTGTATTTTTAATATTTATATTATTAGAAATTTAATATGTTATGACATCAAATTCCATATACAAATGTCAGCCACAATTCAGTGTACAATTCAAAAGGGAAAGGGTTCTCTTGATCTCAACAACAAAGTAGACTAAAGCAATTTCACATCTATATATTTAAACTGAATATAGACTCAGAACATTGGTGAAAAAATAGGGACTGGGCTTTGAGGAGATAGCATGTCCAACATGCTTTCTGCTCTGAGCTCAGACCATAGATAAGCTGACCAGTGTTGTCAGGGGAAGGTGCTTGGAGTAGAATTGCATTCTGCATACTTTCTGCTCCAAATCCCCCCTCCCTTGCCAAGGGCTGCTGCTCACTGGTTGACGGGGTGTAAAGGAAAAGCTTATTTTGCTGCACTTTCTGCTGCAAACACAGTTCTTCCCACTCAACTTGTTAGCAGAGGGGAAGATTTCATAGTGGGGACCATAGAGATCAACAGGAGAGAGGAGAATGGCATATCCCCTCCTCAGTGAGTCCTTGCTAGTCCTCCACTTGTCTCTACTAAGCCTGTTCCCCACCATCAGAACCTCATGGATGACCAAATGTCTAATAGAGCCAGTGTGGTGTAGTGGTTAAGAATGGTGGACTCTAATCTGGAGAACCAGGTTTTATTCCCCATTCCTCTACATGAAGTCTGCTGGGTGACCTTGGGCCAGTCACAGTTCTTTCAGAACTCTCGGCCCCAATTACCTCACAAGGCGCTGGTTGTGGGGAGAGGAAGGCAAGGCAATTGTAGGCCAATTTGAGACTCCTTAGGGTACAGAAAAGTAAGATGTAAAAACAAACTCTAATCTGGGAGAACCGGGTTTGATTCCCCACTCCTCCACATGCAGTTGCTGGTGTGACCTTGAGTCAGTCACAAGTTCTTTCAGAGCTGGTCTCTCAAGAGGAGTTATCGAAAGAGCTCTCTCAGCCCCACCTGCCTCACAGGGTCTCTGTTGTGGGGAGGGGAAGGGACAGGAGATTGTAAGCCGCTCTGAGATTCCTTCGAGTAGTGAAGTGCGGGGTATAAATCCAATCTCTTCTCTTCTTCCTCACAAATATTATGTATGAACAGGTTTTTTGTGTTTAAATTCCACCAGTATTCACATAGCTGGAGGATCACAGTATAGTAAGGGAGACACTTCCTTCTCCCCTCTAGGAGCTGGAGGGGAAGGGCAGAGTAAGTTGCAACAACTCTGCCCTTGCTGAAAACATTCTCACCCCAGGAAGGCAGGTATTCCCTTCCTTAATTTATGATTACAGGTGCCCACACAAATTTGCAGTTTATAGGGAGAGATTTGTATTTCATGGAGATTTTTTAAATCTAAAAACTACTCAGTCTAATTTTTTTATTTCCAAGATGGCTGTATATGATTTAAAGATTAGCCCATTTAGTGGTTTTGTTAATTTCAGCATTAACTGAGCTAACTGATAAAACTGAGTGTTGGTGAAATTGCTCAGAACACAGAAAGACTGATTTTGTCCAAAAGGTAAAACCTTACCTTTCAGTATTTTTACCTTTCTGTTACTCTTGTGTATAGCTGTAGTCTCAGTGTCTTCCCCACACCCTGTATAGAAAAACACAGATAATCCTACTTTGTTTTGAGGTAGCTCCCTCCCCCTCAGCCAGCAAACTTCAGCTGGGAAGCACAACATTTGCAACCAAGCCCTCTCCACCTCAGCCAGCAAACTTCAGCAAATAAACAACTCTAGCACACCCACCTGGCTTCTTAGCTCAATGAACACAAGAGAAAAGCCTCCACCTGGAAGCACAATATTTGCAATCAAACCCCTCCCCTTCAGCCAGCAAACTTCAGCAAATAAATAACTCTAACAGACCCACAGGGGCACAGGAGAAGCCAGCAAAGATGAGGGAAGTTTGGCAGCCCTGCCCTCTGCACTCAGAGGTAGCTCTCTGGAGAGTGAGGGCAGGCAGAGGTGAGTAGTAGGCTGGATTTAAGCCCTGGGTAGGCTGGTTCCAGCCTGTGTGTTGTAATTTTGACACCGCTGTTGTAGACAGTCTTCAAGGGCAGCCCCACATAGAGCACATTGCAGTAATTACTAGCATTAGGAATATCTATAGCATTATGGTTAAGGATTGCAGTTTGTTCACATTTATTTTTGTTCTTGCTCAATCTATTGTGTTTCTGGAGGATGCATGTGTTTTATTTTCTTGATAAATTCCTTTCATTAATAATGTGGTCTATCTGGCCTGTATGACATACGTTAAAGCCCCTGTTAGATCCATGTAAACCAAAAGCGAAGAGAAAGGGGAGGAAGCAGTTAATCCTACTCTCTTAGAGCATGCAACCAAATGTATTGGTTTGCTCAGCAACTAGTGAGGGAAGCAGGGAAGATGCGATTGTTGAATGGAGCCTTTAAATTGCAAGGAGCCTGTGTGCAAGAGGCCCAGGCAGACCCAATAACTTCCTTACTTGCAAGGCCCTTTCCCTACAACATGAATTTACATGCTGATATTTATTGAGGTTAATTGGTGTTATTACTCCAGTCACTATTGGTTAGCAGAGTGCTTAAATAAAGCTATAAATGCAACAGTGTCACTTTATCAGGTTACTTAGCTTACAAAGCTACACAGAGCCATGTTGTAAGTTTGGCGGTCTGAAGGCAGGGGACATTGCATCTGGAACTTCCAACAATGTTACTGGAGCAGTTTATCAGTTTGTCAGTATACTACTTCAAAAATTAGTGTAAAAGGCTTCCAGTCGGGGGAAAATGGTGATTTGACGCGTCCTGTAAATGAGCAGGGCGGACGGGGGCTCCTTTTGACAGTCTGGGCTGATTTATAGCCCAGTGCAACCTCCCCCAGGCAGGGGGAGAGTCAAGCAAGCATTGATACCCGAGAGTTGAGGTTGGCGCGATCAAGCCTCGGAGGAGACTTGGTTTTGCGCTTTGATCTCCTCTCACGAAGAGGGTGCAGCAAACATCGCTACAGGAGCCTATCGGGTTGAGTATTCCGCTTAAAGTTGCCATTACCCGATTTCACAGACAGAAGGGATTTGAAATGGACTGAGTGAAACAGTGCGAAGACCTAAATAAACAAACAAGGTAACTTACTTAAATTTGCTTACCGAGAGACGGTTGGGAGTGGGATTGAACACAGCTGGGGAAGCATTGACGCAAGGTGAAAGACTGGAGAAAAAAAATCGCAGGAAAAAAGGGCTTTTTAAGCCAAAAAACGGCATCAAAAACTTTGTTGTGCATTCCTGTGGTGTGGAGAAAAGATAACAGACAGAAACTTACGTGTTCAATCGTGAGAAGTGGGCTGGTCTAGGCTGAGGAGAAGTAAAGACGTTTGCCCAGACAAGCGCATAAAAGCGGAGGGGGTAGAGCTAAAGGTCCCGGAAGTGGACGGAGGGAATAAGGAGAGACATTAGAGGTCCGGGGACGACATCGGGCAGTGGAAGACAGACCGGAAGAAGATCGGAGGATAAGCGATGGACCAGAGACTACAGGAGGCGACAAGGATCAAACGGAGCAGCAGAAAAGTGAAGAACTGGAAGTGGAGGTTATAAAAAAAGAGTAACACAGGAAGGAACAAAAAGTCAAGTCTGAAGAAGGTACCTTTTAATTGAAGGACAGGAAGTGACTAAAAAGAGCCATCTCTATAGGGAAAAGCAATAGAGAAACCATAGAGAAAGTACGCCCGACATTTTGGGGAGGACTAAATTTTTTAAAATTAATTTTAAGTGTTTGGAGCAACTTAGAAGAGCGAAACAAAGGCGATTTGGCTAACTATAATAAGAACTATTGACTGAGTGAAGTGGAGTCTTTTTCCTAAAAAGCAAAAACGGAGCCGAGGCTGAGACCGCAGGCAGCATCTGTTTCAACACCGACAATGGCTACAAAAAAAGAAAAGGAACTACAGGCGGCAAGGGAAGCAATGGAGCAGAGGATGACAGATGCAATGCAAGAGATGGGTAAACAGATGAAGGAACTGTTGGTGTCGGAAGTTGCTGACCTGAAGAAAGGAGTAGGAAAATGGGAGTTAAATTAGAAAAAGAAGTGGGGGATCTTAAAAAGGAGCTTCAGAGCCTGGTACAGAAAGCAACAGAAACAGACCAAAGCCGAGGACGCCAGCATACCCCGCTGGAAAAGAAGAGAGAACGCGCCGCCAACAAGGGTGTCGGTAGGGAAGTCCCCCCCCTAAAAATCTGTGGCCCTAGGTAGGTTAACTACTGTGACTATACCAGTAGTAGTACATTGTAAACCACTCTGAGACCCATTAGGGGTCATGGGCTGTATATAAATGCAATGTAAATAAATTAAAAAATAATAAAAAAATGCAAGAGGTTAGCCAAAAAACGCAAGAAGTAGATCAAAAGGTGGAGACACTGTCAAAAGAATATAAGACTCTGGATGCAGTGGTGAGTTGCAGAGCCATGCAAACACATCTAAGGTTGAGAGGAATTGAAGAACAACTGGATGATAAGATAAGAGCAAGAGTGATTGAGGCAATAAAAGAGTACCTTAAAGAGGATGCTGACGAGACAGACTTTAACTTTGATTTGATTTATAGAGTGAATTCAACAGTGGCAACTCAGAGAAATCTACCAAGAGATGTGATTGTACAGCTGCTTACCAAAAGGATGTGGGAGCTTATCTTCAAAAAGCAATATACAGTGCCATTTGTGATGGATGGAAAGAAAATTATGGTAATGAAGGAGTTACCAAGACAGATCTTGCAAGATAGGAAAAAATTCAAAAAGCTGAGAGGTATGAACATAAGATACAGATGGGAGATACCACAAAGGTTAAGCTTTGATTATCAGAATCAAAGGTACACAAGACCTACCTCGGGAAGAATGGCGGAGTTCATATATTCGATAAAGACTTTGGAGAAAA
>NW_015163181.1:45127-69412 GCF_001447785.1 Gekko japonicus | reverse complement strand
ATTGTTTGCAGTTGAAATGGATAAAATGACGAGAAAATTAAATAATAGGGAAGCAGAAGAATTTTATAATGACTGGAGAGACTTAAAAGACTATCTAGAAAAATATTGGGAAATAAAAGATAATCTGTTTTGCTTTAACAATTAAATCAAGAGTTAGTCAAGAGGTATATAATGAATAGAAATAATTGCTATAATGGAAATAGTTATTAATTACAGAGTTATCTGAAAGTTACATTATGAATAGAAATAATTAATATTATGAAATAAGAGTTACCTAGTGATTTAAAGTAAAGAGGTGGTGGGAAAAGGAAAAGGGAACAGAAGTATAGAGACAGGAGGTCAAAGCACTGTGGGAAGCCATATATAAGGGAGGGGAAAGAAAGGGGGGCAGGATGTAACAGGGATATAGATAGAAAATTGAGTGTTAAATGTTAAGGGGGTAAATAGAGCAAATGAAATGTTGAATATGTATGTTTATATCCTGAATAAAAAATTTTGTTAAAAAAAAATTAGTGTAAAACAAAAACCAAATACAGATTCTTTCTCAGGTTCTTAATTTGATACAGTGACTGTTGTGATTTTAAGAAGTGAGTGCCTGGTATGTACTGTATGGGGTCAAGCCCAATGAATAAACAGTAGGGCTAGAGGCAGGATTATTGAGAAGTACACTTAAGATAGGGAAGAGAAGAGACATAATAGATTGCTAACTTACTAGCTAAAGGATGGAAGCAGATGGTGAGAGGCCCTTCTGCCTCATGGTGCCAAGAGAGGACTGCATGTCTCTCTCTTAGTATGTGCAGGAAGTGAGCTTGTCTTCAAGAGAGGTGGAAGAAGAGATGGTCCCTGAGAACACTATCTGCATTTCCAGGGGGACAGTGGCAGAAGAGTAAAGACTGGAAGAAAGGTCAGTGTGCCTGTCTAGCTATCTAGCCTCACTTGCCACTCTCTTGCCACATCTGGAACTTCCAACTGTGTTATTTGATGAACTGGAGCAGTTTGAGGAGATACTATCAGTTTGTCAGTATACTACTTCAAAAATTAGTGTAAAACACAAACCAAATACAGATTCTTTCTCAGGTTCTTGATTCGATACAGTCTGTTGTGATTTTAAGAAGTGAGTGCCTCAAATGGCACATTCCTATGACCCAAAATGCTGGAAAAATTGCGGCATCAAAGGCACCTACCTACATTGTTGGGTAACTTGCCCAAAAATTCTCCCGTATTGGGAAAGCATTCTAACACAAATCAAAAGTGTTACTACTCTAGACATCACACCCACGCCGGAAAACATATTTTTGAACAGTTGGGTAGCTCAGGACTCTGCTCCTTCGGTGGTGGAGAGGGTCTCCATCCTGCTATTTGCAGCCAAAACTGTCATTGCAACCCACTGGAAAACAACAATGACACCTACAATTTCTCTTTGGCACAAGAAATTGTGGGATTTGTATATTATGGCTAAACTCTCGGATAACCTTACGCAACTTGACAAGATTCCAGCCCAATCTTCTTTTATAGCTGTCTGGTTCCCTGTATTGGAATACTTACAACAATTCGATGATATCCCTAAAGAAATAGACACTTTTCATCTGTGGTAAAGTATATATCTGTATTGGTACTAAACATGGCTTAAGTATGCATATTACAGCATCTATTATTCATTATAGTTATAAATGCTAAGAGTTGGAAGTTTATAATTATATCCTGTGTATATTCATGCTACAACCTACGTAGTTAACTAATCATCCTTTATTGTAGCATCCAGTAACAAGACTGTTTCACAACTGTTATGAACTTAATACACCACTTTGTATATGTATGTTATTATGTTATAAAGATAAAACTTAATAAAAATATATTGTAAAAAAAAGAAGAAGTGAGTGCCTGATATGTACTGTAGGGGGTCAAGCCCAACGAATAAATAGTAGGGCTAGAGGCAGGATTATAATCAAAATGTTAGAATGTTCTAACCTGTTAGCTGTAAAATATCTTAATTTTTGCTGTTTGTGGGAAATTATAGTTGAATAATCAATTATTGCATGATCTTCCATGTCTCTTTCTAACTTTGTGGAAATTTTTTTCCAGACTGAAGAAATACTTCATTCAATGGAAAACCAATGTTAAGAGATCAAAAATAATGAAGAGCAAGTGAGTGCAAGGATAAATGTTATGGTTGGGAATCTAACAGGCTATTTGTGTGAGCAAAAAGAACTTTAGTTTGCACTGTGGGGACAGTCCCTATTTTCCACTGATTCCTCTCTCCAACTTTAGCCCTGAACGTTATATTATACATCTTTCCCAGCCCACTGTAAACCTAGAATTAATGGAGTACTGAAAAGGAGGAGAGGAAAGCCAAGTTGCATGAGCAGAATTAAATCACAAAGGGAAAGGGTCAAGTATGCAGATTATCAGCTACACTTCTCCAAGAATCTTGCCCCATTCCTCAAGCTGCACAATATGAAAAGTATCCCATCAAATCTAGACAAAAGGCAAGTAGCTATGGAATAGGGCTGCCAAGCAACGGGACACGACGCGTAGTGTCACATCCTAGCGACGGCGGTGCAACGCGTATCTCTGTCCCCCGCGGCAGGGATCCTGTGAAGACGTGTGGATCCCCCGCCGCAGCTTGGCAGCCCTACTATGGAATCAGCTATGGCTCCATTTAAACCAACAGAATTCTAAAAAGGCTAGTCCTGAATCTGGTGGTAGTAGAAGGAGATAAATTAGGGACCACGATTGTATTGTCTTCAGTTTTGTGAAATTTAATAGTTCACAAAAATAATCATGTCTAGTCACCTATTTATCTGCCATATTACATTTTAATTTTATATCTGCCACCTCTGCATGAGGAGGAAAAAACAACCCTGTAAAAACAAATGTTCAAAGCAGCTCAGTAGGTTAGATGCCATACAGTTTAGGTTCCCTCCTTGAAGAATTCTTCATAGGCATAGGAGTAGAGTGCTTTGGATGTATCATGTTGTACGGCAAACCGTGAAAGTTATTCAGGCATGTGCAACAAAAATATGTGCACACTCAGGGGCACCCTCAGCAACTCCCCATGTGGAACCTTAGGAATGTGCTTTTAAATCCATAATGTTTAAAAGCCAATTGTCAGGTTCCCAGTCAAATCACTCTCCACACACACTTTGAAAATGAATGTTTTATTTAGAGATATGAGATGCTGTGGGTTCAAACTCTTTGTTAGGACTGAATTGCAAAGGCGGGAAAGCAGGATATAGATACAACCCCAAAATTCCATTCACATCCACGTCAGCATTACTACAATGACTTTGAAAGATATACAGCCATTGTCTAGCCAGGCACAGTCTTACTTCAAGGACATTTCTCGTGTGAAAGATGTCTTGAGGCCCCTTAGGAAAGTTACCAAGCAAGCCTCCCTAATTCACTACAGACACTCACCCCCCCCCCAGGAATGTGAGGGCAGGCAAGGGCAGCGATAAGGGTACAGAGAGCAAGCAGAATATATCAGGTTGAAATGCAGCCAGTTCAACTAGCCAGATGCCTGAGTCTGACACCAATTTAGGGTCCTTAGAAGCTATCTCATTGCAGAGGAAATGAACAAAGAACTCAGGTTGTGTGTTTCAAGTTCAGATCATGATTAGAGATAGCACCATGTTCTTGAGATGTGATACATGTAGTACTGAAATTCGTGGGACTGGGTCTTAATATGAATTACTGTGAAGACTTCTGTTCATTGTACAAAAACTGCTGTTTTTGTTTCCAGAACAGTGATGTATGAACAACTCTTTTTTGCTGATGAGACATTTCAAAGCTGCTTGCTTTATATCCAAGGATTGTGCAATGATGCAGCTAGCACCAAATCTCTTGAAGTCAAAGCTATCCATCTGATAAAGGTGAGCGGTATATTCAAAGGGATAGGGGGAAAATTAAGTCTTTAACTATGAAGTTTACTAATGTTGAAATATGTATTATTATAACATTACTATGAAGCCAGAAATAATGATAAAAATGCAATATTATTTGAATTTATCAAACTGCTGTTTGCATTTCTTAAAGTATAATTTGCTAAACCAGTGCCTCCCAACCACATTGAGCCTCTGAATATTTCTGGAAGTTAGAGATGTTGGAAATATGTGTGTTTTGCAAGGTCTAATTCAGTCATAGGGTTAATCTGTTTAACTTGTGTACTATTGTTTAGACTGACCTGGAAGGGAAATTGACACAGAGCCAATGGGAAGAAAGCCTGGGAAATCTATGTCTGTTTACTCACAATCATTGGTTAATATATTCAGGTGATTTCCTTCCAGGGGTCAAGAAGAAGAAAAATCTTCATTGTTGTTGCTGTTGTTGTTGTGAGACGATGTGGTCGGTCTGTTCTGTAGCTGTAGAGCCTTAGGTCTTTGTTATTTTGTAGATTTTCCTGTGTACCCTTCCCTTAGAAATAAAGATTTTTACACAGAAACAAATGCCTCCTCTCCAGTGAAGCAAAGATCCATCGCAAACTCTGAATATCTAAGTATTGCAAACTCTGAATATATATTTTTGCCAATTTTTCCAACAAGAGAAGGGGTGGTGGGTTGCACTACAAAATGCTTGGCTTGGATGAAGAGACAGTCACAAAATGTCTACCCCTGGAATGGGCCATTCACAAAATATTGAGAGAGATTCCAAGGCAACTGACCTCAGATGATGCAGGCAGCTTTTTCTGAATGTGTGCTCTTGTAGTCACCTCCAAAGCTCTACCTCCTGATCTGAGGAGGTGGAGGAATGCTGGAAATGGCTCTTTGTTTTTTGTAAGTGACACAGTTTGGTTTCAGTTTCTAAAAAAAGAAGATTTGTTTCCTGGGAGAGGTTGCCAAGCTGAGAATGTAAGAAAATCTACACTAAGTCAAGGGTGTGTGGCAGTGACGTCTGTCTGGAATGAACCAAGCACTTTACCAGTCAACTGGTATAGATCATATTCCCAATGTTTAAGAAATAAGTGGACATCAGGAATATATACACGGGTGCCATGTCAGCCCTGGGAGCCTTGTTGCACATCATTGAGCTAAATGATAGTATCATTATGAACTATCATGGTGAGAATCCAAACTATCAAACCTTTAAATATTTTGATTTGGTTGTTCTTTGCATTCTGATTTGTTTCTGGTTCAGGTTACTAAAAGTTCAGTGTATGATTTAGAAAACTGGATTTGCTGATTTAGTATAGTTTCACAATATGGCTTCTGTGTGCATATGAAGGTGATTAATACTGTTATGACTAACTTTTGGGCCCAATTCAGAGTGCTTTACAGCGCAGTCCTGAGGGGAATGCTGAAAGGGGTCAGGGAGCCAACTAGGTGGTATACCTTAGCTTGTTATTCTGTTTTTGCATATCTTAAAGCATCTTCATCATGTTACGTGTTAACTTGCTGTTCAGCCCATCTATAAGTTTGAACCTTACCTCCCATTCCATTGTATTTGAGAAAGTGTGCATGCACACGAAAGCTCATACCTTGAATAAACCTTTTTTGGTCTTAAAGGTGCCACTGGATTCTAAATTTGTTCTAGGTAAGTACACTGTTACATATAAAGTAATGCTGGCATAGCACTCTAGAGCAGAGGCACAGCAGCCAACTGCTGGTGCACTTTGATACAGCACACACACCCCGTCCCACCAGCATACCCAGCACACTGTTGTGGGAAGGGTTGTTCCCAGGGGTGTGGGGAGATTAATCAATTTGCTAAGGCACCCCAGTGTATAACCTACACCATTGATGCCAAAATGCCACGCCATTGAAACCTGCATTGTAGCTCATCAGCAGTCATAGTGAGGAGAAGAAACTTCTCCCCCCCCCCCCGACTTCATGCCTCTGAGGCCCGGAGGACAACAGGCAGCTGAAAAGTGGGACAGGCATTCACCATGGCCCCAGCTCCTTCCCCACACAAAGCAGCCAATGATAGGCAGCACCTGATCATATAAAACCCAGTACAAGCCCTGGCAAAGCAGATACGTTATGATTATGATTCTCCTGTGCCCTTTGGTAGTAGCCTTGTAGTCTTTTGATACTCATTTTTAATGCTTCTGGCAGTTAGGCTTTCAAATTATTTTTATGATTTTAATGCTCTCTCCTTTTAATTGCTGTGCTATTACTTTTAATGCTGTTGCAAGTATTTCTGTTGCTGCTATTATATTTTTTTATTTTTTAACAGTTACAATATCATTGTAAGCTGCCTTGATTACCAAATTTGAGTACAGGATATAATTTTTTCAAATAAACACATGTTATATCATACTCTTACTGTTGTGTGGTTAAGCATACTATATTATATAGTTAAACATTTCTGTTAGCAAAGCATGCAATTGAACAGAAAGCTGCAAACAGAGGAAATACAGATGAAACATGTTAGTATTACATCAGTTTCTTTTGTATCAAGGTTAGAATCTATCAAGTTGGGATATTTAGCTATATACCATTCTGTGTCAAGACATTCAAGGGAGATTGCACTTTAAAATATGCAAAGGCAAAGCAATAAGATAAAAAATGGCAGAAACTGGTTCCAACCATTGATGGTCTCTTTAGAAGGTGATGATGTGGACTCCTCAGTCTTGGGCCTTTTTTATTCACCTTGTCAAGGTAGTACTGGGCTGTCCAAACTGAGTTCTCAATGCATTGGGGTTATTTGGTTGCTTAGGTGAATACAGTGTTTCAAAAGGACACAGAAATTTGTGAAATTTTCAGGAATTGTTTTGATTATCTAGTATTTCCCTTTCATTTTCTTAGATAGACACTAATCATACATATACTTTGGATGATTTTTGTGAGAAACAGTATGAACAAAGTAAACAAGCACTCAGTCAGCTCCAGGAATTTAAGGAGAAAGTAATTAAAGCAATTCAAAGCACGTTTTTAAAGGTAATTACTTTAGCACCTTTTTATTACTTTATGTATATATTTCATTTGAATTTTATTGGTTGGATCCTGTGGTTGTGCAACTGGAAGGAACTGGCAGCAAAGGATTGTCTCCATTTTCCCTTCCTTCTGTCCTCCTACAGTACACCTCAGAAACTCTCTGCTAAGGATAAGGGAGATTTTTGTAAGTAATGTCCACTGCAGTGAGAAGAAGGAATCTGACAGATTGATCCCCCCATTCTTCTGCTATTGGAGTAAACTGTTGGAGTAGGCTTGCTTCCCAAACTGAGGGGTGGGAGATATTTTGCCTGCCTCCTCCTTCTCCTCACTCCATCAACCTGTGCTATAGAGCATTTTGTTTACAAGGCTACTGTGATCCTGTGAATGTGGAACTGGTGGGAGAGGGTTTTTTAAATAATTTTATTTATTGGGTTTTATAAGCCTATATCATACACATATACAAGTTCAACAATAAATTTACATACATATCTCAGCCTTATACCATACTTCTGAACAACACAGCGCCCCCCCGTGAGTTTTGCGGGTCTTCTCTCTTGTCATATCTAATCTGTATTGTTTATCATTTCATAACTCTGAGACCATTTGAGATTAATTAGCTATCTAATCTGGATTTACCCTAAAGATTATACCTATAGTTCTGTAAGTATGTACTACATCTCTTCTCTCATGTCTTGTCATTTCTGTGCTTCTGATATAGGGGTTTAAATTCATATACAGCTTTAATATTCCTTTTATTTTTTATTTAGGACCTTTATCACTACTCCCTCTTTATAGTTAATTCCCTGTTAATCATTCATTTTTAAAGTCAATTCCATATCCAGCTTAGTTGACCTAAGACTATTCTGTAACCATCCATCCTACTCATTACCTTAGGTAACATTAGACCTACTTACCACTTTGGTGTCAAAAACATTCTTAATTTATATCTTCCCTTCTCCTTTACCTCAACAAAACCATATCATAATAACCATCATTATCTCTCTCTTATTATATTTGAGTAGTCCTCAACAAAATCATATCATAATAACCATCATTATACTATTATAAATAAATAAATTACTAATACAAAGTAACCTTCTACTAACCCTAATCTTATCCATTCACCCCCAATTAATCAAATCTTTCTATAACATTGATTTTAACAATTCATTATTCTTCTATATAATTAATTACATTCTTTTTTCATCCTTTTCTTTTAAATATTTCATCTCTAAAAACTCTAAATATTTTTAAATAATTCATTTAATACCAAATCACTTCTATCTTTTATAATCATTTAATTTACACATTCCTATTACTTCTTTACCTCAGTTTACAAATTTAATTTTAACCATCATGATTCAATATATTTAATCAATTAATCACTTTCCCTTACTTTTTTAAGACTACACCTCCTATCTCCACCTACTATCACCCTGAAACAAAATATATAAATTCCTAGGTAAGTAGGTTCAATATACAAACATTTATATCTTAAATCAGTGAATTTCAGGTCAATTTTCCAATTTAAATCCAAATCAACAGCCAACACTATAACCCTTTTTCATATCTCTTCAATTTCCTCCTGAGCATTTGCATTTTCTTTTTTTGTTTCAAGCTGTCCACATGCCTACGTTCCTTACACACTCCTGGACTTCCATGCCTCTTTCTTCTCTTTCAAACCTTCCAATTTCCAGATTCCACTGTCCATTTTAAACTTCCATGCTCGTCGCTTCTTTCTTTTGATCTTATTGTCTCTTTCTCGTCCCTTTTTTAAACATTGTCTATTTTCTTTGAACAGTCCTTCTTTGAGTTCAGACATCTCTCTTTTGATTTCTACTACTTCACTAGACAGGTCTTTCGAAACCATACAGTCACTCAAATATACTTTTTGTTTCAACATGTCCACGTGTCTGCGCTCTCTCGCCTCTACACAGTCACTCAAGTTTTTTTCCTCCACACATTCTTTGTCCTCCATCATATCCTCTTCCCGCGACTCCTTCTCAAACTTTAATCCCTGTTTTTCCGTTCCTTCTATATCCACCTGCAAATTGTATTCCTTCTTTATCTCCTGGCACGCTTCTTCACAACCTTTCTTCACCGCCTCTTTTATTGCTCTGATGAACTGCTCCATATCTATCTCCCCAACTTCCCAATTTCCATCCATTTTCTCCTCGTTACTTCCTATACAGTCCTTTCAGTCTCCAGTCACCACCCAAAAATTTTTTTTTGTTACTATGTCTTTTGCCCCTTCCTCATTTAATTACCAAACAAAGGAAAACCATAGCACCCAACTTTCGTGGTTCTACCCCTCTCAAAGAATCCATTTACAACTACGTCCTGTGTCTCTCCCCGGCTGCTTTACATCACCTGCTTGGACGTCACTGTTGGGGGGTCTTTGATTGCTTTTCAAGCCTTTAAAACATCTCCAATTCTTTCCTTTTTCAGTCCCAGTTGCTCTTACTCCTCTGTGTTGTTTCAATTCACTTTAATTTTGTTAGCAGCAGTCCTGGTAATTTAAAAATATTTTGGAGCATAAATCCAAAATCAAGCACAAACACCCTACTGCCCCGATGGTGCAGCATTTTGAGAAAACCAATCATGGCCCGAGTGATTTTAAATGCCTTGTATTGGAAGTAGTGAGAAGTAAACCATTCACCAGTATGGATATGAAAAAGTTATTGTTGCAAAGGGAGGCATTCTGGATATTCAAACTCCAGTCAGAACACCCTAGGGGCCTGAATGCCGAATTGGATTTATCATGTTTTCTAGGTGATTGAAGTATATACTTGGGTAGGTCGTGAGTCTGCCTTTGCGATCCTTTTGCGATTCTTTGATAGCAATAGGCATATTTGTATGGTAAGATTGAGCCTTTAATTAACAGTTGAAAAATGTTTAAGCACTTTGGGTTTGTTGGTAAGGAGGCTTCTTGGTATCCAGTAACATGTGACTTGGGTAGTAAGATATAAGGAACTTGTTGAAAGTTGTACATTTAAGATTTGCTATCCGAATACAATGTTGTAAATTTGTGAGAGCTGCTCTCAGCCAGTATAGGTAAGATTAATATTATAATAATGTTTTGTATTATATGGAGGGATTGAGGTTATGCTTTAAACATATATGTGAGCTTTAAAATAACAATGTGGTTTCTATCTTCAGAAAACTTGTACCTTTCATGGAAACATGAAGTAAAGAATAGTACTACAAACTGATGGTTGAAAAAGACGTTCAGTCGAAACGTTCTATCTTTAACATCCTTGGCATCGTGATTGGGCTTCTGTCTTCGGATGAAGTTCACCTATTAAAATCAAGTAGAAATCAGCATGACTCATTAATGTGCCTTTAATAGTATGAACTTGTACAGTAATTCTTTCTTGTGTTGTTGACTTTACAATTACTGGGTCCACTTGTGTTATTTTGCTATAAAATTAGTCAACAGAAGGAAAGAGCTTTTATTAAAGTCTTGAGAAAAGAAGGGATCTATAGAAATGAAGAAATCAAAAAAGCTATGGAGGAATATGTTATAAATAAATAAATTACTAATACAAAATAACTTTCTACTAACCCTTATCTTATCCATTCACCCCCAATTAATCAAGTCTTTCTATAACATTGATTTTAACAATTCCACCTAACTCCCAGTCTTGTTCTTTTGGGAACAAACCAAGATTCTCGCACTCCATGCAAACTAAGCAAAAAAACCCTAAGAACCCTAAGCAGGGATTTTGACTCCCTGCCCGACATAACTACTTGTCTTGCTCCGTTCATAGACGCCTGGCGAAACGTCACCTCAGACAAATGGGTGCTTTCAGTCATCGAATTCGGTTACCTGATCGAGTTTCTTCAGGTCCCTCAGTTCTCCTATTTCGTTCAAACGCCTTCATCCTCCGTCCTTCTTCGAGAAGTTCAATCTCTCACCGTGAAAGATGCCATAGAACCTGTTCCGGCTTCCGATCAACATTTAGGTTTTTACTCCCGGTACTTCACGGTTCCGAAAAAGGACAAAGGCCTCTGTCCAATCATGGACCTCAGGTTTACACACTCCTGGACTTCCATGCCTCTTTCTTCTCTTTCAAACCTTCCAATTTCCAGATTCCACTGTCCATTTTAAACTTCCATGCTCGTCCTTCTTTCTTTTAATCTTATTGTCTCTTTCTCGACCTGTTTTTAAACACTGTCTATTTTCTTTGAACAGTCCTTCTTTGAGTTCAGACATCTCTCTTTTGATTTCTACTACTTCACTAGACAGGTCTTTCGAAACCATACAGTCACTCAAATATATGTTTTGTTTCAACATGTCCACGTGTCTTCACAACCTTTCTTCACCGCCTCTTTTATTGCTCTGATGAACTGCTCCAAAGCTATCTCCCCAACTTCCCAATTTCCATCCATTTTCTCCTCGTTAGTTCCTATACACTCCGTCTCAGTCCTTTCAGTCTCCAGTCACCGCCCAAAAAAAATTTTTTTACACAATGTCTTTTGCCCCTTCCTCATTTCATTACCAAACAAAGGAAAACCACAGCACCCAGCTTTCGTGGTTCTACCCCTCTCAAAGAATCCATTTACAACTACGTCCTGTGTCTCTCCCCGGCCGTTTTACATCACCTGCTTGGACGTTAATGTTGGAGGGTCTTTCATTGCTTTTCAAGCCTTTCAAACTTCTCCAATCCTTTCCTTTTTCAGTCCCAGTTGCTCTTACTCCTCTGCGTTGTTTCAATTCGCTTTAATTTTGTTAGCAACAACCCTGGTAATTTAAAAGCGGGTGGCAGCGTCTCTGGGAACATGGCGGCCATGTTCCTCTCCCAATCCCTCGCCCGGCATCGGGGCAGTCCCGGTCAACCCCCCGCATTGCCAAACTGCGTGAGGGGCCAGAAAAGCGCCCCCTGCTCCAGCCCCCTCCCCCGGGGGGCTGGTCGAGCTCTCCCGCAATTCGGGAGGCTCAAACGCAGGCAAAGGTGGGACGGGCGGCTCAGAGCTCGGTCCTCCCATCGACTATATATATATATAGTTTTCATAATGGAAAATCTGACAGAATCAAGTACACATTTATTAGGAATGATACAGGAATATGGATACATCGGTGGATTAAAAATTAATCCAAAAATACCTAAAATAATAACAAAGTACAAGAAATACAAAAAACAACAGAAGTGGAGATAGTGAAGAAAGTCAAAAATTTAGGAATAACACTATCTAACAAGAATAGTACACTTATTGAAGATAACTAGTATAAACTTCTTGAGGAAATTAGAAAAGATCTACAACGATGGAAAGGTATACAGCTATCCCTAATGGGCAGAATAGCGATCATAAAAATGAATATACTACCAAAATTTATTTTCTTAGCCCAGAATATACCTATATTTAAAAACTTTAAATTTTTAACAGAAATGGACAAAACTATTAAACAGTTTATTTGGTATCCCAAAAGAACAAGGATTAAATGGAAGACTCTCCAGGATAGAAAGGAAAGGGGGGGATTTGGATTTCCCAACTGGAAGTTGTATTATCAGGTGACAGCATCAAGCCGGATAAAAGAAGAGAAGAAGAAGAGGAAGAAGAGATTGGATTTATACCCCGCCCTTCACTTGGAGTCTCAGAGCGGCTTACAAGCTCCTCTCCCTTCCCCTCCCCACAACAGACACCCTGTGAGGTGGGTGGGGCTGAGAGAACTCTGACACAAACTGCTCTTTTTCAAGGACAGCTGTGCCAGAGCTTGTGACTGACCCAAGGTCACATCAGCAGGTGCAAGTGGAGGAGTGGGGAATCAAACCCGGTTCTCCCAGATTAGAGTCTGCACACTTAACCACTACACCAAACTGGCTAAGCTTGGAAAACATCAGAATTTTACATCTAGAAGGGCATGACCTTAGTATGGGATGGCACGCATATGTGTGGTACAGGAAGGACAAAATGAATTTTAATTTTAGGCATCATATGATAAGAGGAGCCCTAGCACGAGTTTGGAATGAAATAAAGGAAAGATATTATA
This sequence comes from Gekko japonicus, assembly GCF_001447785.1. NCBI lineage: Eukaryota > Metazoa > Chordata > Lepidosauria > Squamata > Gekkonidae > Gekko > Gekko japonicus. The sequence goes on along the minus strand of NW_015163181.1, from coordinate 56,548 downwards.
GTAAGACACCAAAGTGGGTATCTCCATTAGAAGCGTTTATAAAGCCTTCCCTTATCAATGCGTGCGATAGAGAAAGTTATGCAGTACGGTTAGATAAGAATAATAAACTAAGGCCAGAGGAGAGTTTACTATCTCTTTATAAAATTAAACTAACCTAGTGGGAAGCTATGCAACTCCAATCTAGATACCCCAAAGATGCAGTAATAGGCTTCCAAGAGTCCAAAACACAATTAGATAAGATTTGGTTGTCAACAAGTGATAAAATGGTACAGAAACTCTATAAATTTCTGATAGAAGAATATATGCAAGACGAATTTGTTAACTCAATTATGGTAACGTGGATGAAGGATATAGGTCATTCTATAGACATAGGTAAATGGGCAAATACATGGAAATCCTTAAAATACATGAGAGCTATTAACTATAAAGAAAACATTTATAAAGTATTCCATCGGTGGTATTGGTACCTGGATAGGGTAGCTAAGTGTAACCCATCATTATCCAAAAATTGTTGGAAATGTAAAATGAATGTGGGAACCCTTTTTCATATGTGGTGGCGATGTGGAAGAGTTTATAGCTACTGGAAAATGATACAAAATATAATATTAGAAATAATGAATATAAAAATGACTTTGTCTCCTGAAATAGCTCTATTAATTATGATCCTGGAGTGTTATAAACTGAAAGATAGGTATTTGATAATTTATATTCTAACAACTGCTAGAATTTTACTAGCCAAGTATTGGAAGCAAGAAAAACTTACCACAAGAGAAGAAATAACATGTAAATTATTAGAAATAGCAGAAATTGATAAATTAAGCTTAATACTTCAAAGGAAGCATGACAATATCTTTCCTGAAAGATGGGCACGTTTGAATAAATGGATAAACAAGATTTGGAAAATATAGACTCAACTGTATACAGAGGTATATGTAAACTGATATGTAAGTATGTAAGCTAATATATAATGTGGAAAACTGATAAATAAAATTATAAATATATATATATATAATAATAATGAGATTGTTTTATGGTGTAGGTATTGTGTTATGGTGTAGATATTGTTGTTTCAAGAGGTAGGTGTTGGGTGAGGTAACCCACTCCCACCCAAATGCCAAAGCTGCAACCCATAGGCGGTATGTTGGATCATCCAGAGAGGAGGAGGAATGGGGGGGACACTCAAGGTCCAGAGAGGGGTAGCCCAGCAGGGGAAAATTGACCTTCCAAAAGGCCAAGTCATCTACCCTAGCCAGGTTCAGATGGAAGCAGTGGGGGCTGAGAATGTCTCTCAGGTGAGAGAACACCCGCTCACTCTAGACACTGGTGGGAGGGCAGGAGAGGACACTCATGGCCATGCAAGAGAGGTCGGGACAGGCAACAGCTTTGTGTGACCAGTACTCCAGTGGATCAGTGGAGGCAGGTTCAGGGGACTCGGCAAGGTACTCCCTCACCATCACCTCTGCTGAATCCTCTGCTGATCTCCCAGTTCACCACTGACAACCAGTAGCAATGCTTCTCCCTGATTGGGCTCTTTGAGGCAGAGGTACAGCGCTACGGCTCCCCCCTCGCCTCTTCCACCTCCTGTTCTCTGTGGCCATGTCTACTGGCCTGTAACCTCTGCACTTCTCTGCAAAGCTCATGCTTCCATTGCAGGAGCTCTGCACTGAGGACAGCAATGCTGCCTTTTATCCAGATGTCACAGATACAGGCCAGCCTATACCCCCCTTCCTTACAGAGAGGATGCAACTTGGTGGTGATGACCACCCACAACCTTTCTGCAAATTCCCCTACCCATGGGAGAACAGGTGTCCCCTGGGGCCCAGCTGCAGTGTGGAGGCCAGCACCCAGTCCAGCCCTCAAATCAGGGTGATGACTTGCCCCAGGCAGGCTGTATGGGCACAGAGCATGCTGGTGGTGTCCTTGAAGGGTTTGAGGAGACACACTGTCTGGGAGAGGATCAGCCAGTCATTGGACCTGATGCTGAGCTCCTTTTCCCTATGCAGGATGTTCATGGAGGAGATGACATCCTGCACCATGCTCTTCTGCTTCAACAAACATGCTATAATGGCATAGGTGGAGTTCCAGAGGGCGGGTAAGTCCAGGATGAGCTGCTGTTCAGGTTCATTCCCCTCCCCCTGCCTCTTTCACAGCAGATCAGCAGACTAGATGCTGCGTGAGAAGTGGGTGGCCAGGCATCGACAAGACTCCAGCAAGGCCCACATCCCAAGGGTGGCAGCAAGGGTGGCTCTGACAGTCCTCCCTGGCTCCAGAGCATTCTTCACCACCAAGTGAAGTGTGTGCTCCAGGCAGATAATGCCCTTGAGGCACACATCCTTCACTGCTGCCAGCATGTTGGCGCCAGTGTCCGTGACCATGTAGGCATGGACAGTGTTGCCACCAACCACCACTCCCTCAGGCTACTCTGTATCATAGGGTGGCAATCTTTTGCACTGTGTGGTCTGCATGCATCCCCTGCACATAGAGCAGAACTGCTTTTTAGCCCAGTGGCCCCTCCTGGGGCTTGGGCCATGCTCTGACAGTCCACACAGATAAGTTCTTTGGTTGCCACCAGTGGGCTGTGAGGGAGAGGTAGCCGTGCTGCTGGCTGCTCCAGTGGTCTGCTGTGGAGTGCACAATTTTGCCCTGCACTCTGGAGAGCTCACCCTTGACCATCACCACTGCAGAGCAATGCATGGTGGGCAAGACTCATTGGCTCATGGTCCCCCGTGAGGGAATAGAGAACCAGGGAGCCGGGTGTTGCTGCAGTCAGCAAAAGATTACATCTTCCATAAGGGACAAGGATTGGCCATCCACAGCAATCATCTTCCCATCAGAGGTGAGTGTCTGCTTCCTGGGCCCTCCATGTAGGCCTTCTGGATGGCACGGTCTGTGTCCCCATTGGAATGACATCTTGGAGAGTGGCCTGTCTTGATGTCCCACCACCCATGGAACCTTGAGTGTGGAGAGCCTTTCTTGAAGGGGCCCTGCTCCCCCTCTGCTTCTCCCTGCTGAGAGGGAGTGGGCCTCTTCTCCCTCCCATTGGCTGGCACTCTTCCCTCCAGTAGCAACATTCAAGGGTGCACCCTTTGCAGGTGCTTGCAGAGGACAGAGGGGGACGAGCGTAGGGGATTTGTGTCCCTCCAGACATGGGCATGGTACACCTGGTGCTCTGCCACACAGGGGTCACCAGGGAGGGTGCAGAAATGTTTCCAAACTGTGGGTTGGAAACAACGCCTCAGGACTGAAGAAGGTGGGATGAGGGACAGCTGCTTTCTGCCACTGGGCTGGGAGGGTTCACAAAGGGGTGTACTGGAGACAGAAGCAGTAACAAGGAGTTGTGGGGAAGGGGAGGATGCTTTCTCGACCCTCTGAATCACTGTCAGAGACTTATCCGAAGAGTGTTATCAACTGCTGGTCTCTGGGCGGTGCTAAGAACTCTTTGTCCTCTGTGGAGAGCCCCAGGAGCAGATCAGGAAAAGGAGACTTTGAGACCTCTGGTGATTCCCAGATAGAGGCAGGCCCCTGTGGTCTGGCCCTTATTGTTGTTTCCAAGGGTGGAGAATTCCACACACAACCATGTTGCCTTGGAATTTTGTAAATAGGTTCATTGAGAGGAGACTGTCTGAAAATGTAATTATTCACCATAAACCACTGTGAACAGCACCAAAATTCATGAAATGTTCATGCCAGGTGCCCTTCCTTGAACATTGCTTTGTGAACCAGCCAAATTTCATGACAAACTTTCATCGTGAGCTGGTTCATGCCCATCCCTAGTTCTAATAGAAACAATACTATAAAGAGATTCTAAAGCGTATGATAATGCTATATTCTGGAAAATGGTTTGCTTTGCAAATAGAGAACAAGTATGAGTTCTATTAGAGAAGTAATAACTGGATGCATCACTCTTGACTGGAGTAGATCAGCCCCGTTCCATGAATGTCTGCAGCCAATTTATTTCAGATGGGAATATGTTCCTTATAAATACTATAGAAACAGTAAATTTGAATTCATTTGAGGGAGTATGTAAACAGCTCCGCAGAGCAGAATTTTGTTAAGATTACATATAAACGTTAAACCCAAACAGACTATAGTGATACCCTGTGTGTTGCAGAATAAAGGCAACAGGAATTGCAACTCACACATATCACAAGGCTAATATTATTGGCATCTTCTAAAAAGCAAGCAAAGGCCTATCACTGAATATTGGCTTACCTCTTTAAAAATGTAAAACCACTTATTCATATCTGTGAGTTCCAAAACCATTAAACTGACCAACTGATGAACCTTAGTACCTTTTGGATTCAGAACAGCAGTCCACTTAGTATTGGCTTTGATCCTTGGATCAAAGTGTTTGTATAAAGACTATTACCTACTAATAATGTATATTATTTTCATGAGAGCAGCAATCAAATACAAATCAGAGAATGGAAACATAAGGTTCAGCACTCAGGGCTCTCTCTGAATTGTCTGTGGGGCATCTGACAGAAGAAATTTTATTATCTAGTTGAAATGAGATCATAATAAATCCGCTTCCCTAAAAATCCTTTCTGCCTCCATGAGTTGTGGCCTATTGCCTAATATGTTGTTTTGGAGTAGGTTGGTCAACTATTTGAATACTGCAAAAGTTCTTAATCTTCATAGGTCATCTTTTGAGATCTGGTGGAAACATCTGGTGGCAACAACTGATGGGACTCTATGTAAGAAATTAAAGACGGGCATTGGACCTGGACTAGGATTTCCCCTTAGTAGCACCAACTTTATTGAATCTGTTAACTTTGTTAATCTTTTTGTTAACTGTGTTAATTTATAACACAGGCATTCTAATCCCATCTAGGTGAAAACTTAAGAGTGTCTCACTGAGAGTGCATTGATCATGCCTGTCGTCCTACTAAGAAGGTTTAGATGTGCAGTAAAATTGTAGAGCTAGGCAAACACTTTTATTTCGATTCACATTCAAAAAGTTTTATGTTGTGTTTATTGACAGTTTTAATGTGAAATCCTTTCTTAAGTTTTAGTGGGAATTGTCATGAGATCTTTGGGGGGGAAATGTAGATTATATGTACTGAAAATTGTACCCTTTTGGAGAACCTCCCTGGGATAGAAGTAAGGGGCACTGCTGTTACTTGAGTGAACAAGGATTCTTCCCCCAGCCTCCACAAAGCTTGAAGAAAATTTCTCAGACCCCTGTAGATGAGAGGACTCATGGGATAGAGAGAGCAGGTAGAGAAGAAGTACTTTTCTCCCTTTCGCACAATACAAGAACTTGTGGGCACTCAATGAAATTGCTAAGCAGTCAGGTTAGAATGGATAAAAGGAAGTACTTATTTTTAACATAAATTTTATTAATTTTTTCAGATACAAAAATACAAAATGAAGTCAGATAGAATATAAAAAGAAATTCAATCTATAACTTGATATTTTAGGTATAATAACAAAAGTAAGATTATACACTATTGTGGTGCAAAAACCATCTATTCTGGATAAGGATATGTGTTATACTATCATTGTAATAAGCTAGTGCAAATCTTAACTTGAACATAACTCTTGTATAACAGGCCTGCTTTAATTATACAACATAATCTGATTTGGCTTCTCTTATTGTTTCCCAATCAAATTTTGTTTACCGATATTTTCCCCAAATAGGATACCATGTGTTCAAAGGATTAAATAACTCACATTCCGTTTGATTTTCAGTATTATAAATTGAAAAATTTTCTAACATAAATAAATCCCATACTTTATGGATCTATTGCTCTATTGTGGGAGGATTTTTATATTTCCATTTTTTGGCTATAACAATTTTTGCTGCTGTAATTAGCATGTTTATTAGTTTTCTTCTAGCTACAGGTATACCGTAATCTGGCCATAAATTAGGAAGTATTAACGCAGGATCAACAGGTAAGTCATACTCAGTAAGTGTTTTGATTTGTTGAATAATAAGTAACCAAAATCGTGCTATATAAATACATGGCCACCAGTTATGAAAATATGTCACCCTTTCCCCACAACACTTCCAACAGAGCGGAGAAATGTGAGGTATTAAGTGTACTAGCTAAACAGGGGTGAGGTACCATCATAACATCACCTTCATGCTTGCTTCAAAAATATATAAAGATTTAGATATCTTAGTTTGAGTTCGCCATATTTGAGACCATTGTTCCGCTGTAAATTATTGCTGTAGATCTGTAGACCATGCTGTTTGATAGCTTAATAAAATATTATTGTGAAGATTAAGTACAATTTGATAAATTTTGGAAATAAGGCCTTTTTTGTATATTTGAGAAGAACCTGCTCAAAGTCACTAAGTGGTTGTTTGTCACTAAGTCACTAAGTGTAATTTTTGTTTTCTTCGTACCACCCTCCCCCCCTTTGCTTGGCTTCCTGCAACGCTTACATCCAGTCATTTATTTTGTTTTAACTTGTTCTCTCTTTACATTTTTGTTTTATCCCTCTCTCTTAATTTTTATTACTTACTCTGTAACTTATATCATATTACTAGGTAACTACTTTCCTTATAGCTATAGATTTTCGTTTCTAATATTCTTCAAAACACAGCAGATTATTCGCTACATCCCATTTGGTTGCTAAATATTGTTTAAAGTCTTTCCAATCTTCATAAAAACTTTCGTCTTCTTGATTGTTTAGCTTTCTTGTGATTGTGTATCTGTAAGCTGCAAACCTACGATGACACAGCAGCAGCAGAACTGGAAGAAGGAGACAGCCAGTTCCAGTGGGCCTGATAGAAGCCCTCCGGGAGCCTGATCTGCCCCCTAGGCCACATGTTTGACATCCCTGGTCTAGACTCTATGCTTCTCTATTATGAAGTACGAATCTAGGAAACATGTCAGAAGATTCTGATAATTAGGAAAATAATTTGACACAAAACAGCCAGAGGAATATACAGGAAGCTGCAGAACAGTTTTGAGCAATTACAGGTACCAACATAGTTCCAAATTTTAAAATACTGTTTTTTCTAGACATAGAAGAGGGAGGGTGAACTAATGATATTATATCACATTATTATCATTGTTTTATAGTATTTCACCATTATCTGTTGCTTTACGTATTATCCTGCTCTTATGGCACTGTTTTCTACATGTGTAATTCCATGATCAACATTGTTAGACATACTATGTCTAATACTTTTGCTTTTTGCAGTGTTTCAAGCTTTTGTGATCCATATATCTAATTTTCACTATGGAAATATCTGTGGATACTTAAATCTAGAGATTAGAGCCATGAATAGACAAAACAGATCTTTCCACAAACCTGAAGAATTCCCCAAGTTTGCAGGAAAAAAATCTGAAATCTTAAAAAAATACAGTGGAGGATTAAAATTCTTCAAAATAATAGATGCAGCATCTTTAGCTTCAAGAAATTAATGCCTTCTTTGTGGACATTGTGAGGGTTGCTAGGCAATTACAACAGAATTGCCCTCCTTCAACTTTGATTTCTGTCAGTAAAAGGCACAGGGAGTGAGCAGCTATCTAGGATTGTTCTGGCCTTTAAGGGAGGGCTCACCAGTGGCAGGCCTGGCAGCAGTCACCAGGCAACTTGCATGATTTACCCAGGCCTGGCTGCTTGCTACTACCAGTGTGGCATAGTGGTTAGGATTTCATATTGGGATAAGGAAACCCTGTTTCAAATCCCCCCTCTGCCATGGAAGCTCACAGAGTGACCCTGGGCAACTCAAATGCTCTCAGCCTAATTTATCTCACAGGGATGTTGTGAGGATACGATGGAGGAGAGGAGACTAATGGAAGCTGCTTTGGATCCCTCTTATGGAGAAAGGAAGGATATAAATGAAGTAAATAAATAATAACTAGCTGAAAATGGGGCCAGGTAAAAGGTATGTTGGTCTGTGGGTGGAAAGGAGAGAAGGAAGCAAGAAAACGTGAGGACATAGGAGTTGCCAGGAAGAGGTAACGGTGAAATAGTGTGGGGAAGGGAATACAGGAGAAGTTGAGATGCCTCTGCACAACTTAGCCATATTTATCTCAGGGAGAGACTGCCAAGGGGAGGGTCGGAGAGAAAGCTGAAGACAGGGGGGCCAGATAAAGGTAGGTTAGCTAAGGCTGTGGTCACACACATTAAATAATCCACTTTCAATCCACTTTCAGTGCAATTGGATTTTACTGTTGTGAACTGGCAAAATCCAATTTGAAAGTGGATTGAAAGTGGATTATTTAGTGTGTGTGACCACAGCCTATAAGAAAGAAACAGGAGAATAGGAGAGGCTATTGGGGCTTTCAGGGAAGGGAAACAGGAAATATTGGGGAGGGGAACATGCAGTGCCCCTCCATAAGTCCTAATCCTAATGCTGGAGAAACTGCAAACATCGCAGTGGGGATGTGCATTACCTTAGCATGCAAGCATCAGAAATAATGGGAGAGAAGAAAAATATCATCCCTCCCCCCAAGTCCTTGTGGGTTCTTGTCCTTGTCCTATTAAATTTCTTATTAGATGTCTCATCCTACAGGTTGCATTGATTTACAGTGTGTAATCCTACTTGCGTCTCAGTGAGAAAGCTGAACTGTAAATGAAATAAATAAAAACAAAATAAAAATAAGTAGTTGCAGAATAATATAAAAGTACTCTGTTGCAATGCTGCGTTTAATTATGAATGACAACAAAGTATTTTTAAGTTGACTTGCTGACTTCTTATGAGAAACTTAAACATTTGTTAAGGTAACCAATCAGTTCTGCTGAGATCATTTACGGTCTTGGGAAGTACAGCACGTCATATTGGAAATACTATCTCATGCAAACATAAAACCTTTGTTTTACCATAGTTTTGACTGAATTTGTTTGGTTTTTAACGTGTCCTGTTGGATTCCAAATCACTGTACTTTTCATAAATCACTTTCTAATAACAGAAAATATGTTTACAGGGCTTGAGCTCCCCTTGGTTGCTTGTCTCGCAACTCCACTAGTGGTCAATGTTTTTTTCATGACCATCTGGAAGACCCTTCATTGACACTTTAGGTTCTGCTCCTCTTGATAAGAGCATCCCACTGATCCCACCCTGCACTTGCTTTTCAACAAGATTCCCCTTCCGTGCTCTGGCAGTAGGTAGCAGTTTATAGTAAACGATTCGTTGGTGCATCAATATTTTCAAGTCTTTTGAGAACTGAAATTGGTCTGCATGTTCTTTGGCCTTTGAAGATTAAGATTCAGATTAAGTACAGAAACCTGAATAATTTCAAACCTGTCAGATCGAGTATTGTTCATAAAGGTCCAGAAATCTTATTTATATCTGCTGATTTTACATTATGCCAAAGACAATAGGGAACCCTTAGTGTAAAAGTTTAGCCACAAACAAACTCACCAAGGGAAGACCATCTACAATTCACAACTATACTCAAAACTATATATTACATTCAGGGCCGGATTTAGATGAAGAGAGGCCCTAGGCTACTCCACTTGTGAGGCCCCTCCCAATCCCCCACCCTCCTGACTGGAAGAAAATGGAAGAGTGTTATAAACAAAACTGAGTGAAGCCAAGAATGATGACGGGTATTTAAAATTCTGCAATTCACAATTTCTCCTCTAAAGGACATAAGATGTTATTGTTAAATACCATAGTAATTGAAAAAAATGCATACATGTTAAAATTAACATTGAAAAACTTTTGCAATAACTGAACTTGGTAAACCTTTTGTGGAATAAGCATTAATGTTTATGAAAATTAAGTTGTAATGTTATTTATTAAAAAAACAACCTTGAGTTTACAAATTATATTGCCTGGGAAATGTAAATAATATGATCATGATTACCTGACAGTGTGGCACTCTTAGAATCTACTTTATGTTGTCATTAAACAGTCAGTTTTAAAATACATATTAAGAACTACAACCATCAAATACAGTAAGACTAAAAATGTCATAGCAAAATCACCCGAAACTTCATCAAAATTTGTTTGTCTAAGTTTATCACTTTCAATGTATAGAATGCTCAGTGAGGACAACCTCTCTTGAGACACCGTGGCCCTTAATTCATTTGTAATTCTTTTGAGTCTTGAAAAACTACTCTCTCCCGAGCAGTTAGTGACCATAAAGCTAAGAAATAACCACAAGATTGCTTCCACATTAGGAAAGGCCATCTGAATTTTTTCCTTGTATATAATTTGATAAAGGTCTGTATCATAGGCTCTTCTGTAAGCCTATGGCTTTGTCTCACTTATTGGTGAAAATGCAAAAGTTCATCAATACGTTTCAAGTCAATATCTTTTGGGTATGCTTCCATCAACAGTTCAACACCTTACTGAATTTCTTGCTTAGATGCTGTTAGATTAGCAAGAATGGAAAACAATTGTGCAACATCACTGTACGCAGTACTTCTTTTTAAATTGGCTTCAAGTGCATCTAATATAGGAATAAAGGATTTTATCCTAAATTTATTACTTGAAGAAAGTGCATCTAAGGCATCAGGTACACTTCTGTCATTTCTTTGCCGTTCCCTTACTCTTTGTCATTTGTTTTGTAGTTAACATTTAGCAAGGTGGCTTTTGCTTGTTTCTCAAGCTCATCAAAATCTTCTCTAATTGCCCTTTAAAAATCCAAAGTGAACTGTACAAACTTGCAGAAGAACTCAATAAAAGGTCTGGTTTCTGAAGGGCTTTGCTGACGGTGTGAAAATGACCTAGCACACGGGTCCAAAAATGCAACATAAACACAAATTCCAGTTCTTCCATTTTCTGCAAAAGATTGTTAGCTTGAAGCCGGGTCTCCCCCGTCCCATTAATGTTCGAGTACAGTGATAGCACTGTAACTTTCCAAAACAGCTTCTGTGGCTTTTGCTTGTGTGTCCCACCTAGCATTTGACAAATATTTAGGCACTTTAGACTGAGGTGGCAAAAATGATTTTAGAACTGCCCATCTCTTTGTGGAGGATGAAAAGAACGTATAAATTTCATTGATAATGCCAAAACAGTTCACTGCGTCAAGGCAGCAATCCACAGCTGAATGACTCACCAGATTTAAAGAGTGAACTGCGCATGGAATAAATCTTGCAGATTGATTTTTGTCAATGATTTTTGCTGCATACCATTGTACTTATCAGCAATGTTGGTAGCGTTGTCATAAGACTGCCCGCGGCATTTTCTAAAGTTAATTTCAAGCTCAGTAGTGAAATAGTTGAACACTAAATCAGCCATGCTTTCTCCTGAGTGGTCTTTTAGCGCAAGGAAAGTTAAAAATCTCTCAGTTGGCAAACCATCTTCAGGTGATACATATCTGATAATTAAAGTCAACTGATCAGTATGTGAAATGTCAGGAGTGGAATCTACTGAAAAGCTGAAATATCCAGCCTTTCTCACATCAGCCAGAATTGCATCCTTAACTTTTTTTTTTGCCATGAGTTAAATCATTTCCTCACATATAATTTTTGACAAATAAGAGGGATTGCCTGATCCAGAATGTC
>NW_015163181.1:35681-45104 GCF_001447785.1 Gekko japonicus | reverse complement strand
TGTTACAGTAGATCTGTGTTTGGCATTATCTTTATCTGCATCTGGAACACCTTGGACTTGGCCTATCTTACCAGGTGTGAACTGCAAAATCTGACTATTGACATTATTTTCTTGTGGCTCTTTAGTCTCTCCCTGTCCAGTAAGTGACTCTTGAATTAGTTCTGTATTTTCAGTTTGAGCCAGCATCATGGCTGCTTCCTCATAATCATCTTGTTGTTTCATATCCTGCTTTGCTGTTTCTCTTTCAGGGAGGTTTTTTCCTGGTTGCAGGCTGAATAGTTCCACTGCTGGCTCTTGTTGCTTCAATGAGTGGTTGATGCACAAAAGCAGTGATTGGTCATACCTTCGTTACCATAGCATTTTCAAGTCTCTGTCTCTTGCGCTTGCTAACACCACTTTCAGATCTTTTACTCATGCTCAGATTAGAATCTCAAAATAAAAAGTAAAACTAATCTTCAACTGGATAAACACATGGATCAGAGGTCCATCAGTGGTTACTGGCACAAGGTATAAATGGTTGCTGCTGAAGGGTTACAGAATTCAGTTTCCCACTGTGGTGAAACGGGTGCCCACCCTCAGCCCTGGGGGACTGAGTAGCCGGTTTGTGGCTCGTGAGCCCCGCTTAGCCTTCCCACCTCTTGGTGGGCTTCTTTCATTCTTCAGTAGCTGACACCACTCACTGACTTTCCTATGCCTTTCATGAGGGGCAGTGAGACCCCTCTGGCTGACTCCTGGGGTTTGGAGATGAAAACCCCTAACTTTGGGTTTCTCCTGAAGGGTTGGCACATTCACATTTTGGGGCTTTTTCCCTCCCAGGACCCTTCTTAAGGCACTGGTAGTGGGCAGAGCGGGGGAGACACTGTGTTCAAAGCACCAGACTGGGGTTTTAAACAAAGATTTTGACTATTGACAAGTAACAGGATTTTAAACACAAAAAAGCACTTTAAATCAAACACTGAAAGGAAAACACCACTGGGCACAAATAAAATAAGACAAAACACAGTTCCCCTGTCCCTGAACTGATCCCTATACTTATTTTCCATTGGGATGAGGTTCAGCTACCAACCTGCAGCCTGGCCTCCTGCCTTCTACAGGTAGTTCTGGATCCCTCTGAGGATCCCTTTCCATTGCTGCCTTCCCTGATCCCCAAGGCCTCTCTCTGCCTGCTGTGGGCAGTCTGCAGCAAGAGCCTCCTGGCCTCTCTGAGGGTTGCAGGATGACTCCCCCCTCCCATGCTGGCTGGAGCATTTATATCTTCCGACTCCGCCCCCTGGTTTTCCCACACTTTTTTGCCACAGAGGCATCTGGGATTTGTAGGCCTACCATGGAGTTTTGCACTACTTCCCAGGGTGGGTGGCCATTTTAACTAAACTAAACAACCTAAACTAAAGCAAACACAAGATGGAGTCTATTCTGTCACATCCAACAAGCCAACCCAATAGCACAACATCATTTTCCTATCTAAATATTTTCAAAAGTTTATAAACTCCCCAAGTTGCCAGGATTCAAAATAATTTTCTCCAAGACACATGCAATTAGGAGGCTTGAAAATGATGCAAAAACATAGGTTAATAATTAACTGTAATTTCTCATCTAATAACTCCAGCAGCAGCAAACACCAGGCTCCCATGCAGTAATTAATACTAGCCTTTTAAAGGAGCCAACTGCCAAAACATGTTATATAAAATAAATATGTAAAACTTTGATTAGATTCTGCAATGGCTTTAGAACAGTTAATCTACTATTGTGGCCTTAGTTAGGAACCAATGATTGTGTGTAAGCCGCTCAGAGACCCTTCGGGTTGCTGGGCCCGAGTTGCCCTGCCCTCGCATGAAGTCTCAGGTTTGCAATTTTGGGAGAGGGGAGACTGCCCGCTGAGGGGGCAGGGCTGTGGAGGACCCCTAGATTTGGAGGCCCTAGGCTTCAGTCTACTTAGCCTATACATAAATCCGGCACTGGTCATTTGGCATCTGAAATAACTTTCCAATATATAGGACAGGTGGACTCCTATTCTAGCTGTATCTGAAGAAGTGAGCAGTGACTCACAAAAGCTCATACCTGCCACAAATTTTGTTAGTCTTTAAGGTGCTAGTGGACTCTTGCTCTCTTCTACTACTGAAGAAAGCAAGTCAAGGCACTGTCACATTGAACTTTAATAGTTTCCTTTCTAGAGTTGCACATTATAGAACATTTTTCATTAGAGAGAAACTGCAAAATATTTGATGTGCTTGAATATTTATTTCTTAAAATATCTACATCTTGTTTTTATTGGATTGCCAACTCTGGGTTGGGAAATTCCTGGAGATTTGGGGGGGTGGATCCTAGGTTTTGGAAGGGGGTGACCTCAGTAGACTATAATGCTTGGACCCTTGGGCCCTTGGACGACCAAGGGGTAAAAGGAGTATTGAAGGATGATAGGGAAATGGCTGAGAAGCTAAATGCATTTTTTGCCTCCGTCTTCACTGTGGAAGATGAGAAGTGCTTGCCCACTCCAGAACCACTGATTTCAGGAGGGGTGTTGAACGACCTGAGTCAGATTGAGGTGACGAGAGAGGAGGTCCTAAAACTGATTGACAACTTAAAAACTGAAAATCACCAGGCCCAGATGGCATACATCCGAGAGTTCTGAAAGAACTAAAATGTGAACTTGTAGATCTCCTGACAAAGATATGTAATCTTTCCTTAAAATCTGCCTCCATTCCTGAGGATTGGAAGGTAGCTAATGTCACTCCCATCTTTAAAAAGGGTTCCAGAGGAGATCCGGGAAATTACAGGCCAGTCAGTCTGACGTCGATACCAGGTAAATTGGTGGAAACCATTATTAAGGAAAGAATTAGTAGGCACATAGATGAACAAAACCTATTGAGGCAGACTCAGCACGGTTTCTGTAAGGGAAGATCTTGTCTCACTAACCTGTTAGTGTTCTTTGAGGGGGTGAACAAACATGTGGACAAGGGGGATCCAATAGATATTATTTACCTTGACTTCCAGAAAGCTTTTGATAAAGTTCCTCATCAAAGGCTCCTAAGTAAGCTCAAAAATCATGGGATAGAAGGACAAGTCCTTTTATGGATCAAAAACTGGCTAGTTCATAGAAAACAGAGAGTGAGTGTAGGTGGGCAATTTTCTCAGTGGAGGGTGGTAAGCAGTGGGGTACCGCAGGGATCAGTACTTGGTCCACTGCTTTTTAACTTGTTCATTAATGATTTGGAGATGGGAGTAAGCAGTGAAGTGGCTAAATTTGCGGATGATACAAAGTTGTTCAGGGTGGTGAAAACCAGTGAGGATTGTGAGGCACTCCAAGGGGATCTGTCAAGGATGGGCGAGTGGGCGTCAACATGGCAAATGGGGTTCAATGTGGCCAAGTGCAAGGTGATGCACATTGGAGCCAAAAATCCTAAATATAAATACACATTGATGGGGTCTGAACTGGCAGAGACTGAGCAAGAGAGAGATCTTGGAGTTGTAGTGGATAACTCACTGAAAATGTCGAGACAGTGTGTGACTGCAATAAAGAAGGCCAATGCTATGCTGGGGATTATTAGGAAGGGTATTGAAAACAGATCAGCCAATATAATAATGCCCCTATATAAATCAATGGTGAGACCTCATTTGGAATACTGTGTGCAGTTCTGGTCACCACACCTTAAAAAGGATATTATAGCTTTGGAAAAAGTGCAGAAAAGGGCAACTCGAATGATAAAAGGGTTGGAACACTTTCCCTATGAGGAAAGGTTAAAGCGCTTAGGGCTCTTTAGCTTGGAGAAAAGACGACTGAGGGGTGACATGATCGAGGTTTATAAGATTATGCATGGGAAAGAGCAGGTAGAGAAAGAGGTACTTTTCTCCCTTTCTCACAATACAAGAACTCGTGGGCACTCCATGAAACTGCAGAGCGTTCGGGTTAGAACGGATAAAAGGAAGTACTTCTTCACCCAAAGAGTGATTAACACTTGGAATTCACTGCCACAGGAAGTGGTGGGTGCTACAAGCATGGATGGCTTCAAAAGGGAATTAGATAAGCATATGGAGCAGAGGTCCATCAGTGGCTATTAGCCACAAGGTATAGCTAGGGGCTCTGGGGCAAGTGATGCTCTGTCTTCTTGGTGCTTGGGGGGGGGTCAACAGTGGGAGGGCTTCTAATGTCCTGGCCCCACTGCTGGACCTCCTGATGGCACTGGTATTTCTGGCCACTGTGTGACACAGAGTGTTGGACTGGATGGGCCTTTGGCCTGATCCAACATTGGCGTCTCTTATGTTCTTATGTTATGTAATGCTATACAAGCCACCCTCCGAAGCAGGCATTTTCTCCAGGAGGAGTGAATCCTGTCATCTGGAGATCAGTTGTATTTCCAGGAGGTTTCTAGCTCCCACCTGGAAGCTGGTAACCCTATGTTTTTTCAGTGCATGACGTAGCATACATTTAATAACAAAAAACATGAACATATTAAAATGTAACTACAATAAAACAAATGAAGTGTGAGTCTGACAAGCAGAAAACATGAAAAACTGATAAGCAGAGGGAACAAAATCTAGTCAAGCTCATGCAGAAACTGTAGGCAGCTGAAAGCCAGGTAAAATAAACGTTTTGTCAGTCCTTCTTAAACTCTAAGGAGAAGGTGGTGTCACCACAGAACTGGGTGACCAGAAAAAAGCCCACAGGAAAAATCCACACAGGAAAAAAGCCCACAGAAAAAAACCCACCGTCATAAATGCTCACAGGAAAAAAGCCCATATGAAAAAAGCCCACATGGAAAAAAGCCCACACGGAAAAAAGCCCATATACATAAAAGCCCACACGGAAAAAAGCCCAAATGGAAAAATACCATGTAAAGCTCCATAGATATTTATAATTGTGGATAACCATTAATCTCCATTTATGAGACTGAACAGGTATTACCTGTATTCACATGCGACAATTTGTGTTGTGATTTTATAAAGTATAATCCTATATATATAATTGTCTTACATGTTGGCCATTTCCAGCTCTCCCATTGGCTGTGCCATGCACTCCATCAGCCAATGGCCATTCAGTTACCACTCAAGAGTACTCGCATGTCATTGGCTGGGGGCTGGGTCCGCTCCTGTGGGACTAACTTATCCCTCAGTGGCTGTTGCTAGGCAACCAAGCTTGGTTCTGTAAGTAAAAAGATAAAGGAAACCCTGTCCAGAGCTTTGTGAGGAACTCATTGGGGCCAGGCCTGACTACAGTTGCCAGCTCTAGGTTGGGAAATTCCTGGATATTTTGTGATTGAGTCAATCTTCCCAGCATCTAATTTTTGCCCCTTAGCAAACTTAAAGGTAAAGGTTCCCTTGCTTGAAAGCCAGTCGAATCCGACTCTAGGGTTGCGGTGCTCATCTCCGTTTCAAAGCTGAAGAGCCAGCGCTGCTCAAAGATGTTTCTGTGGTCATGTGGCCGGCATGACTAAACACCAAGGCGCACGGAACGCTGTTACCTTCCCACCAAAGTGGTACCTATTTATCTACTTGCAATTTCTTGCTTTCAAACTGCTAGGTTGGCAGGAGCTGGAACTAGAGATGGGAGCTCACTCCATCATGCGGCACCCGGGTCTCGAACTGCTGAACTACTGACCTTCCACAGCCTGCAGTTCAGCGTCTTAACCACTTGAGCCACCAGGCCTGGATAATAAAAGGCCTGGAACACACCAGGCTACTCCTTTTATATCTCTGGTCCCATTGTGAAACTAAAAGATCAGCCCCTCCCAACTGCAGGGACTGGTGTGATCCAGCAGGGTTCTTCTTATGTTAATTATGTTAGCCAGCCTCCTCAGCTGCTGCCCAAGGCCGGGCTATCATAGACAATTTTTAGGCAGTGGCCTAGAGCAGGACCTTAAGAGGGGGCGCCCCCCGGCCTGCTGCCCCTCCCCTCCCTTGCGTAAACAGGGTAGTAAATCACGGGCCACCACCCACCTTTCTGGGAGGGCGACCCACTTGCCCAAGGGGAGCCAAAGGCACTGTGGGGACCAGCCTGGTGCTGGCCCTGCCTGTGGCCACCGGCGGGGGCACTTCACTTCACAATTGCAGGCTGCCCTCTCATCCCTGCGCCTCTGGCCAGCCAGTGGGGGGGACTCCAGGTGTGCCTGCCTTCACCGCCTATCGCCTTTTTCCACTGGGCAGTGGAAACCAGGGCTCCTGCGCTCTGCCCGCCACTGCTGCCCTGGGTTCTACCTGCACTGCCTTCTTTCACCTGCCCGAGCCGGCCATACCTAGCGGCCGCCCCACCCCCGGCTCTCCAGGGCCCCACCAGAGCCAGTCCTGCTGGCCAATCTCCAAGCAGGGCCCCAAACCAGGCCAGGTGGGATTGCTGGACCGACCCCCAGCCTTAAGGAACGTGGATGGAGGTGGTGAAGGCCGGGTCGGGCACCCGCAAGAAGAGCTGGCAGCTCCCCGTGGCAAAGGAGCAGCTTTCCAGAATGGAGGGCTTAGGGTTGCCAGCCTGCAGGTGAATTTTCTCTTGTATGGCTATGGCCCCGCCTCCAGCGTGCCCGGCGTCATAACGTCACTTCTCTGTGACATGCACGCTGGGGCGGGGTTCCCCCCGGGGCCCGATTCCCCAGCGTCTGGGAACGGGCCTCTGGGGCAGGGGGATTTCCGCCCCCCAGGGGGATTTGGCAGCCCTAGCACAAAAACACATCTTAAAAGCCATTAAAACCAGTATAAAACAATATTAAACCAATTTTAAATTAGCTATTTCAAATTTTGTGTTTTTTATTCTTCCTAAAATGCATTTATGTTTGAAAATTGGTGGGTGCATGGGGAGGGGGAGCACCAGAAGGTAGCCTCGCCTAGTGTGCAAAAAAACCTGGAGCTGGCCCTGCTGTTGCCACTGCCTCCTCCTCTTTCTCTTTCCTAAATAGTAGAAGTAGTTAAGGCCTCATAGATCTATGAAGCTTAGCTTAAGATAACAAAACCATAAGACAACATTAAATAACAAATAGCAACAGAAGTGGCAACCATGTCCTGTAGTGCTCTTAATTTCCTATTCCACAGTAGTTATCCCAGTGTGTGGCAATACTGCTACTAAAGTGTGGAGTCCTGTGAGCAAAAACTCTACGTTGTGAGCTACTGGCATTACAGTTGTGAGTGAGCAGTTTGGCTACTGCATAAATCAGTTTGCTCTGGAGCCATCCTTCCTGAGCTAAGACAAAAATCTGTAAGCTGGAGGCTAAAAACCTGTGAGCTAGCTAGCTCACACTAACTCAGCTTAGAGGTCTCTATATAATGGATTGCAGAGGAACCTCACTTGCCACAAACTAACACTGGCTAATGCACAGGTAGGTCACCTAATAACATAGCAAAATTATTATTTAATTCTATTTGATAAAATCACAACACAAATTGTTGCACATGAATACAGGTAATACCTGTTCATTCTCATAAATGGAGATGAATGGTTATCCAGAATTATGAATTTTTCCATATGGGCTTTTTTCCATGTGGGCTTTTATGTATATGGGCTTTTTTCCGTGTGAGCTTATTTCCATGTGGGCATTTTTCCAAGTGGGCTTTTTTCCATGTGGGCTTTTTTCCTGTGAGCATTTATGACAGTGGGTTTTTCTCCGTGGGCTTTTTCCCTAGAACCACAGAACTGATATGGGCTGGTTCTGCATCTGGCATTCGCTCTACATTTTCTCGACACTGGGTGATTCTGCATTGGCTTTCCCCTCTGTTGTTTTATGAAACCCACATTGGAACAGAAATTCTCCTCTGCATTGAGTGCTGCTTTCACCTTCTTCGAACATCGGATTTTATGGTATCCTCTACACTGCATGACACTTTTACTTTCTTTGATCGTCGGGTTTTATGGTACCTTCTGCATAGATTTTTGGCCATTCAGGGGTGACTTTGCAGTCAGTATGGCATTGCCCCAAGGTATTTGAATGTAGTTTTGAACTGCACCTTTCCCTCAGTGTTGAGAAAATGTGGAGTGAATGCTAGACTGAATCGCCCACTCAGGAAAAGGTGCTGCTCAAAACCACATTCAGATACCCCGGGCCAATGCCGTACTCACTGCAAAGTCACCCCTGAATGGCCAAAAATCTATGCAGAAGGTACCATAAAACTCGATGATCAAAGAAAGTGAAAGCGGCAGGCAGTGTAGAGGGTACCATAAAATCCAATGATCAAAGAAAGTGAAAGTGGCATGCAATGCAGAGGGGAATTTCTGTTCAAATATGGGTTTGTTAAAGCAATGGAGGGAAAAGCCAATGGAGAATCATCCCGGTCATGAGTTACCATTGAGATCTTTGAAGTTTGAAACCAGCACTTTGAAGTGGGCTGCAAATGAACTAGAAATTATTAAAGATGGATTAGAATTAGTGTAATATGGTCTAAGTCATTGATCTGATCAGCCCCTCACTCAAATCAATGTTGTTTTCAGTTTGCTCTGACTGAAGGCCACAAGGACCTAAGATCACCCTGCTTTGATCTTGCCTATGGAATTACATAGTAGATGACTTTTTAAAGAGATACAACAGGCACTTTCTGAGTGTAGCAAAAATGTCACATGCAAGAAAATACTGGGATATTGGAAACATTATAAACAAGAGGATATATTTATGTCTACTATTAAAGCTTGGAGAAATGGAAAAACACCCAAGACCACTTTCAGCAGAGGAAAATTTGAATGTCTGAAGTGTTGTATGAAACTGAATGAGAAAGGTGACATGGGGAAGAATACTGAGGGTAATAGAAAGTTTTCAGGGATGAATTAAATGCTGTGCGCAGGTTATGCATGTCAGATGGCAATAAATATAGGAGGAGTAGTGGGGGAAAGGCCAAGGTGGAGAACAAGAACATACAAAATGCAATCATGGATAAGAAGAAGGGAATATGAGGGTATAAAACATCAGGTACAGGGAATGGCTGATAAGAATACAGAATGAAGTGGTGACAGTGTAAAAATTGATAAGAAAAACAAAGGAGGGAATGAAAAGAAGATGGCACAAGAGGTAAGATAAAATAATATATATATTAGCAAAAACACAGCAGGAAGTTGTGGGCAAAAAATCTTTGACACAGAAAAAATGATTCATAGGGTGGTGATGGAAATATTTCTAAAATGTTATAATTTTTGGCCTTGGTACTTGGGGAGAAGCGTGGAATGCTGATACTAGAAATATTTATAAATATGCCAAGGAACAGGAAGAGAGAACAAAATACATTGGGTCGTTGCAGAGCAGGTGATAGCAGAAGTAATATGGATGAAAAGTTACAGAAGTGTATGATTACATGGTATTTATCAAGAGTGTAGAGGAGCTTGGGAACTGTTTGGGAATGAAACAACCAGTCTAGATATACCATTATATAGCTAAACTACTCATATTAAGAATGGGGAGAAAATATAAATAGAGAGGAACAAGAGGGGGACCCGCGATACTCGCAGGGAGGGGGCCAGTCTCT
>NW_015163181.1:9722-35246 GCF_001447785.1 Gekko japonicus | reverse complement strand
CTCTTGCACTTTCGGGGGGATTTAAACATCCTCCCGATTTTTTTTTCAAATTTTAGCATTTTTGTGCACACGTGGGGATGGCCCCACGTGTGCACAAACCTCTCCCTGCCTCCCAGCTGCCCCTGGAGCGCAGATTTAGATATCCGCACTCACGGGGGCAACTTGGCTATTAGTATAAGGATGAAAAGGAATTAAGGGTTTCTCATCAAGTGAATATTCAAGGAGTTAACTGATAGCATTATTTATTTTATTTGTTTATTCCGAAACAAATATCTACCGGAGACCTACTCGAGGTGGCTTACAAAATAAATCATAATAAAACAGGACCACCTCTCCTTCTCCCTCTCTTGCTCTCCATTTCGCTCAGCTCAGTTCCCTCGCACGTTTCTCCTCCTTGGCCCCTCTGCACCTCTCTTTTTTTATTCCTCCTTCTCCACTCCCAGCACCCCCTGTGTTACCCGCCCCCTCCCCCCCCCGTCTGGCCCCCCCCCCGGTGATAAGCCTGGACGTCATC
The DNA here is from genome assembly GCF_001447785.1 of Gekko japonicus. NCBI lineage: Eukaryota > Metazoa > Chordata > Lepidosauria > Squamata > Gekkonidae > Gekko > Gekko japonicus. The sequence continues at coordinate 34,732 of NW_015163181.1, read as the reverse complement.
TTGGTGTTCCGGGCGTGCTCGGCAGTGTGCCCGCGGCAGTCCTGTCAGCCCAGGAGCCACGCCACTGGCGCCGCCGCTTGGGCTCCTTGCCATGTCCACCCTCAGTTCTCCCTCCATGACGTCCACGCTGCTGCGCGCTGGGGTGAGGTCCCGGGGTGCACACTCCAGGGGCTGTGCTCTTCCAATGCTACTGCAACCCACTGGGTCGCCAAATGATGGCTTTCCTGGGGCTTCCTGTGCTGAGGAGCCGGATTGCGGGTCCACTGGTCGCCATGTCGTCGTGGTTGCTCCACTCCTCTGCTGGTTCCCAGGTGAGTTGGGTGGGTGGGGCGTCTCTGGGGTGTGTGGTCTACGTCCTGCGGCCACTGGACCAGGACACATACTACAGTGTGGAGGATGCTTATTGTGCCAAGACTGTTGTATACTGTGTACGTGGTTGTTGTTTTTTACACAGCTTTCAAAGTATTTTCATAGTTCGCAGTATTGGAATTCTGGCCAGAGCATTGTTTTCAGGTGACCATTCCATACATGGCTGTGCCCTCCCTATTTTGTGTTTATTGTGAGATATGCTTATTTTATTTTGATCCAATACATGGTCCCCAAGGAGGCAAACATGAAAACAAGTCAAACATTAAAAACAGCTTTCAATATATATATATATTTAATTAAAACAATTTAATATATAATAAATACACGAACAGGAAGGAGGGCTAATTCTTAGTGAGGGAATACCAAGCAAAACAAAAAATGTCTTCACCCACCGGTGGAATACAATGTTAGAGGGAATCTTCCTGGGGATGGAGTTCCAAAGTTTTGGTGCTGTGACGGGGAAGAAGAAGAAGAAGAAGAGAAGAAGAGATTGGATTTATACCCTGCCCTTCACTTGGAGTCTCCGAGCGGCTTACAAACTCCTTTCCCTTCCCCTCCCCACAACAGACACCCTGTGAGGTGGGTGGGGCTGAGAGAGCTCTGACACAAACTGCTCTTTTTCAAGGACAGCTGTGCCAGAGCTTGTGACTGACCCAAGGTCACATCAGCAGGTGCAAATGGAGGAGTTGGGAATCAAACCCGGTTCTCCCAGATTAGAGTCCACGCACTTAACTATTACACCAAACAGGGTCTCAAGGCTCTTTCTTGGGTTTTTACTTATCTAGCTTCAGAGATCGGGGGACCTGAAGCAGGGCTTCCAAAAAAGACTGGAGAAGTTAGGTAGGTTCATATGGGTAGGTTCATAATTAGGTTGGCAGCTCCATGAGGCATCTATGAATGGGGGGAGACAATCATGACTGAATGGTCCTGGACAGTTTTTTTAGGGGGATGTTAATTCCCTGGTGCAGCATATCAACAGTTGAACTTTCATTTAATCATGTGCTGGGGATTGGGTTTTCATTGCTTGCATCAAACTACTGCAGAAAAAAAGTGTTAATCAACCTCATTAAAGAGAAATGAAAACTTGTACTCCAATTCTCATTGTCTTTTTTTGTACATTGAAAACTTACCACACTTAGGGAAATGATTTAGAATTAAAGTTTAGAATATGTCAAAAAGCTTTAGTTTTCCTTCATTTTCCAGGCTTTGGTAGAAACTGTTCTGTAGTTGTATTGTTAGCCTCTTTGAATCCTCATTGGGGAGAAAAGCAGAATATAAATATGCTAAATAAATAAATATCAGGTCTGTTGGACTGGGAAGAGTGAGAAGAAATCTGTGAAAATAATTCAGTCCTCAACTGATAGGTGTAACCATTTTTTTTAAGCTCTCAGCCCACACACTGACCCACCCACCTGCGTGCACACACCCACCATACACACACACACACACAACTTGTGCCTTGAAAACCTTATAGATAGCTATTGTTTATAGTAATGCAGAGAGGCTACCTACAACTTCCCATCTTTCAAAATAACCTCTTCCAGGATCATGTGTTGTTGTATTTCTCCAGTGGCTCAGATAGTGGGACAGTCCTTTACTTCTGGGATAAGCTCCTCCTCCTTCAGCAGGGTCGGCCTCCAAGCTTGATTCAGGCAAGGTTTTCCTTGGGACTCTCCCAGTCTTGCTGGCCCTGTCGACTTAGCAGGAAAAGACTGTGTAGCACTCTCAGAGTGCTGCAATCCAGGCCTCAAAGAAAACAAGAAGAAAAGAACGAGCCGCACTGGCGGCGGAAAGTGCAGCAACCTGTGACACTGGGAGAACCCTGGTGGCCGTGGATAGCTAGTGGGTTATAGCCACTCTCTATTTAAGAGAGCTTATCACAATCGCCTGTTCGCTCCGCAGAAAGAATGGCAGTGCTTTCTCAGGTGGTGGGGCGACGCTGATGCTCCAGCGTTCTCCCTGACAGCCACGGTCCCTGGCTACAGGAAAGGTCTCTTGAAGCCGACTAACGAGCCCGCGACTTCCCTCCTGAACCTTGGTAAGCAAAGGGAGGAGAGAAAACTACACTCATCCCGGGGGGAGGTCTGGAGATCCCGGGATCCCTTGGGAAAGGCTGAGGTAAACATAGTGGTGAAAGCCCTGCCTAGGATTCCCTCCGTCTTTATATTAGGCAGAATTAAGGGCTGCTTTTCTCCTCAGTAGGGACTAGGATGCTGAAGTAATATCTTCCCAGTCCGAGACCATAAAAGGGCGGAAAAAGGTAGTGGTGGCCATTTGTTTGCAAACTACCATGGTAGCTTGAAATTTCACTTTATCTTTTACAGAACTCACAAAATGGCCACCAAGTCTGACCAAAACAGTCCTCAAGGGAGCCCTGATGGAGACTTTGAGCTTCCTAGATACAATGTTTCCCTGTCCATGCCAAAACCGTCAGAAATACAGGACAGGATGGGAGGGGAGGAGGCTAGAAACCTCCTCCACTGGCTAAAGGCAGAAATGAGTAAAGAAATCAAAGATATAGTGCAGGAATCCATGCAAGCAAGTTCCTCGGGGACCTCTGCTCCTCAGGGCAGATCTCACAAAAGAGCACAACAACAAAGGAAAGATTCTTTAAGTAGTTTGAAATCCCCAGATAGGAAACAGATGAGACAAAGATCCCCAAGCAGGGAAACCAGTCCCCTTATGGACCTTAGGGAGGAATCCGAATCCAGTCCACCTTCAGAGGAGGAGGAAGGGAAATTATCTGAAGAGGAAGAGGAAATAGTACCTGCAGTGCAATCTAGGCTGTTCCCACAGGAACTGTATGCACGATTGCTCCCTAAGGTACTCAGGACTCTAGATCTCTCCACCAAACCCAAAGAAAAAGATTTAGTTGAACAGGAATTTCAACTAGGCTCAGGTAAACTGGTGCCAAAGATTTCTGAAAGTCAGCTGGGTCTGCCACTCCCAGCAGCCTTTTTAAACATAATGAAGGTGGAATGGGAGAACCCAACAAGACACAAAGCGAACCATCCAGTTTTTTTCAAAAATTTACTCTTTGACTTTGGAGGCCACAAAGAAAGTTAGGCTGCCAATGGTGGACGAACCGGTCACTAGCTTGATTTCCAGTTCTGTCCTACCAATGAATGCAGATGGTCTACCAAAGGACCAGTGTGATAAAAGAACTGAGCAAGCTCTAAGACAAAACTTTGAAGCCTCTTCCTGCGCCCTTCAGGCATCCACAGCAGGCTCTTTGTTCACTAGAGCAGCGTATGAGCAGTATACCTAAAGAGTTAAAGGACCTGTTAAAAAAGATTGCCCTAGCCACAGCCTTCACGGCTGACACAACCCTAGATGCCTTGCAGCAGTCTGCTAGAGCTATGGCATGTAGCGTAACAGCAAGGCGGAATAATTGATTGAGAAATTGGGGCGTAGATTCCTCAGCGCAGGCAAAGATAGCAGCCGTCCCTTTTAAAGGTACTGATTTATTTGCGGAAGGCCTTGATAAATACCTGGTGGAAGACAAAGATAAGAAAAAGGTCTTACCAAGTAAGGAGAAGGATATGAAACCACACAAAAAGTTTCAGTCCTTTTGAGGGTCCAAGTCCTGACGTAAGCCCAACTATTCCAGGCCCTTCAAGGGGAAATGGAATACCAAATCATGAGACAAGCCTTCCTTCAGTCAGAAGGGGGACCAAAATTCCAAGAACACAAAAAAGGGAGCATCAGCGTGACTATTACAGTGCTCCAGAGCTCTTGGGAATAGGAGGCAGACTTGAACACTTTTCACAACACTGGCAAAACACTGTTACAGACAAGTGGGTTCTGGATCCCATGACAAACGGTTATGCTCTAGAACTCGTAAGGAACCCTGGGTCAGTTCCTTCAAATTCCACAGAACCGATCAAGGACAAAAAATCAGATAGTCCTAGGGGCCATCCAACACCTCCTCGCGATAGGGGCCATAGAACAAGTACCAGAGTCCCAAAGAACACAGGGAGTGTATTCAATTCTTTTCATTGTCCTAAAAAAGGATGGGGATGTCAGAGCAATCCTGGACCTGAAATGGCTAAACAGGTACATCAAAGCCAGGAAATTCAGGATGGAGACCTTAAGGTCCTTCTATTAACAATTCAGGCCCAGGATTTTATGATGTCTATAGATCTCTCAGAAGCCTGTTTGCATGTAACAATCAGAGAGATACATCGAAAGTTCCTGAGATTCACATATGGGAAACAACACTTCCAGTATCGAGCCCTTCCATTCGGGCTAAAGTCCTCCCCAAGAGTGTTCACAAAGATCTTAGTGACAGTTGTTTCCCATCTCAGACTATGGGGAGTGGCCCTCTTCCTGTATCTCGACGACATCCTGGTGAAAGCCCCATCACTGCAGAAGTGCCAGGAAGCATCCGAGGCCACAATGGAAGCCTTAAGGGACCAACAATTTTGTCATCAACAACAAGAAAAGCAACCTCCAACCTGTGCAGAGTTTGGTGCACCTGAGGGTATTGATAGATACATGGAAGGATCAAGTCTTCTTATCACAGGAACAGAGACAAAAGATCAGGCTCCAAGAGCTGAGCTGATGGTGTTGACAAAATTGCTGGGTATGCTAGTATCCTGTCAGGACATAGTACAATGGGCAAAGTTTCACTCTCGACCTCTGCAAAGGTTCCTGCTTCTGTATCAGGAGGCCATAGCACATCGGAGGTTCAAGGTCCTCCAGTTGCCGGAAAACCTGCAGCATCAGTTAAGTTGGTGGATGGATCAATCACGCTTCACACAGGGATCCTCCCTAAGGGACCCACAGAGAGTAGTGATGACTACAGACGCCAGTCTGTGGGGCTGGGTGGCACACTCACAAGGGAGAATGGCACAGGGGACCTGGTCCAAAGAGGAGGCCTTGATGAGCATAAACTTTCTGGAACTCAGAGCCATAAAGTTAGGGCTATCGAAGTTCGAGAGTTCTCTAGCAGGCCGCCATGTGTTAGTCCAAACGGACAACATGACGGCAAAAGCCTACTTAAACTGATGGGGGTACCAGACATTACACATTGCACAAAGAAGCCTGCAGACTATTCAGGTGGGCTAAGATTCATCTCCAGTCACTAGCAGCAGTGCATGTAGCAGAAAAGGACAATGTACTAGCAGACTGGCTAAGCCAGGAACAGATAGACCAGTCAGAATGGATGCTGAACAAGATAGTCCTCTTGCAGGTCTGCAACAGGTTCAGGACAGTAGTGGTAGACCTCTTTGCCATGGAGCAGAACTGCCAGGTGCGACAATTCATCTCCAGAAGAAAAAAACATTTTGCAATTGGGACGGACGCACTCAGTTGCAACTGGCCGAGGGGGCTACTATATGCTTTTCCACCAATGCAGTTGATTCACAAAGTACTACAAAGAGTAAGAGAACAAAAGGTGGAGGTGATACTGATAGCCCCATTTTGGCCGAATAGAGTCTGGTTTCAGGAACTGAAGTCTCTGTCTATAAAGGACCCATGGAAACTCCCAATCCAGGAGGCTCTTCTGTTGCAAAGGGCAACAAACCATCCTCAGCCAGATCTTCTCAGCCTCACTGCTTTGGGGTTGAGCAGAAAATGTTAGAAGGCATGGGCTTTTCTGAGGGAGTGATTAGCACTATGTCATCTAGAAAACAATCTACCAACAAGGTGTATAATGTGACCTGGAAAGTATTTTGTACTTGCTGCAGAGACCAGGGCATAGATCCTATGAAAGCACCAGTAAAAGACGTGTTGTCTTTCCTACAGGATGGGATTGACAAGGGCCTTAGCACTAGCACCCTGAAACGACAAGCTTCAGCTATTTCAACAGTGAGGGGGATTGAGAAAGGGAAATCCTTACTTTTACACCCTCATGTTAAATGTTTTTTGAGGGGGACTGCTCTTTTAAGACCACCACAAGTTCATCGGTTCCCAACATGGAACCTTAATATAGTACTCAAGGTGCTTAGTAGAGCCCCCTTTGAGCCAATAGCATCTTGCACCCTTAAAGACTTAACCTTCAAAACCTTGTTTCTCGTAGGAGTGACTTCGGCTAGAAGGGTGTCAGAGTTAAGGGCTTTATCTGTAAACAAAGACCTATGCATTTTCCATAACAATAGGGTGGTTGTCCGAATGGACTTATCCTTTGTACCTAAGATTAATTTGACATTCCACAGGGTGGAGGAGATTAATTTACCTTCCTTTTGTCCAAATCCAAGGCATGAAAAAGAGAGGGAATTACACTGCTTAGACATCCAGTGGGCCCTCAGCTTTTATATAGACAGGACAAAATCTTGGCAAAAGATAGAGGTGCTCTTTGTATCTTTTCAGAAAGCAGCTCTGGGTACACAGGTATCCACTTCAACACTTAGTAGGTGGATACGGGGGTGTATTGCAGAGGCTTCTAAGGCCCTGGGTCTAGAGCCACCGGAGGGGATTACAGCACACTTCTTGAGGGGGGCAGCCACTTTGGCAGCCTACAGGTCCTTCCCTTCCCTGGAGGTAATTTGCAAAGCGGCCACCTGGAAATCTGTTCATTCCTTTATCAGGCACTATAAGGTGGATAAGCTGGCCTAGGTGGAAGCCACTTTTGACTGTAGGGTGTTACAATATGCTCTGTAATTAGGAAGCCGACCACCCTCTCCCCTGGGGCACTCTGCTTTTATACGTCCCAGAAGTAAAGGACTGTCTCACTATCCGAACCACTGGAGAATGGAAGGTTTTCTTCACTTACCATGAATCTTCCTTTCTCGGTGGATCGGGAATGGGGCAGTCCTGCCCGCCCAGTGGGTGCGGCTTTCTCTTGGAGGGTAAGGGCATTATAAAAATAAATGAATTAATTAAAAAAGGTTAAAGAGACAGAAAGGTTATACCCCTTGGGTTCTCTAGCCAGAGAGACTATGTACACAACACCTAGTGGGGGGGGAGGTGTGTTTTTCCCCTGAGGGATGACACGGCTTGGTGACGACTGGGAGAGTCCCAAGGAACAAGCCCCTCCCCTTGCCTGGATCAAGCTTGGAGGTTAACACTGCTGAAGGAGGAGGAGCTTATCCCAGAAGTAAAGGACTGTCCCACTCCTGATCCACCAAGAAAGGAAGATTCACAGTAAGTGAAGAAAACCTTCCATTTAACAGCTCTATTTTATTCCATTGCTGCTCTTTAGAAATTTGTCCCGTAGTCTGCTTGGAAGACTAGAGAGGCACAGAGTAGGAGAGAAAAGGAAGATGGATAAGAAAATAGAGTATGGTCTCTAAGAAGATTAGAAGAATAAAACCTTGTGTTTAAGAATCCTTCCTTGTTTTGTCTTCTTGCATGAATCAAGAAACAAAACAGACATTTTGGAAGGGACAGTATATGTAAAGGAACATATGAAGCTTCTTTCTACCAGGTTGGGCCATTAGTCTATGTAGGTCAGAATTGTCTCCTGCCTGCCTGTGGGTTTCCAGGGTCACAGGCATAAAAAGGTCTTTCCAAACACCTGCTACCTAAGATCCTTTAATTGGACATGTCAGAGATGCTCAGTCTGGGCATGAAAATGTCTGTTGCCTCATTATTTCGGCCTCACCACTATGTTTATAATGTAGATTTGTTGTTAATGCAAATTACTGGGTTTTTTAAATCTTGGTTTTGTCATAATCTAAATGCAGTGACTTGTCCTTCTTACCTGACAGTCCCCTACCCCAGTTCCATGGAAACAAAGAAAAAAAATGTATTCCACCTAGTGTTTCTGAGTGGAGGGCACAGTCCCAGAATAATTAAGAAAAGCAGCTCCTGACTTTCTCTACTCCCCATTTTGTTAGTTTTAATAGAATGTTGGGGTCCAGTTCATATTTATGCACACATCAAATCTTAGAAAGTTGTGTACATTTTAAAAGAAACACCCCCCTAAAGGTATATTCTTCATGCTTCAAACTGCCAGGCTGCTATTGCTTTTGAATATGATTTCCTTTGACAAGGGCATGCTGCTGGATTTGTGAATGCTCTGCATACTATAGATCTCTTAGCACTTTTTTCCTGAGAATCTGACCCTGAATCCTAAGACTTGAAATCTCTGAGTAAGCAGGTGCTGTAGACTTATGAACAGACACACTTCAGTCATATCTTTTGAAGTTAAACTGACAGGATAAAAGGCCTTTTGAGTGTTGATTATCACATAACAACCCTCAGATGATAAATAAGGTCATATAAGAGCTGAAAATGACCTGAGGAAAACTACATAGGCTGCGATCATATGCACAATTAGGCCCGACATAGGTGCGAATGCCGGGTGGATTTAAAGGGCGCAATCAGACAACAACATCTGGGAAGTGCCCCGCAGCCGTTGGCAACCCATTCTGCTCTGCCACAGAAGTGGAGTTAAAAGACACCGGGGAAAATCCAGTTGTAAACGGGTTGCGATGGGCCACGGATGGACTTTCCTGTGTCTGATCGCTCCAGCATGCTCTCATGGTGTCAAGATGGCCATCCCGACTCAGTGCCATTGTTTCCCCCCCTTCACAGGACGTGTATCATCGCAAACTCCATAGGGAGCCCTTGGTGCAGAGGTGCGATTCATCGATCCCTTATTTAAGCGCATGGGTGGAAAAGGCACAAAAAACCACGACTCACCCGCAGTTGCATCTGATCACACACTGATGGACTGCACCCACAGCTTCAAAGGGTGGTGTGATCATGCAGGTCAAATTTCTCCAGAGGAAATAGCCTTACTTCCCCCATATTTTTTTCTGGCGCGTGTGACCGCAACCATAGTTTCTTTTATCTAGCTATAAAAGCTGAATGCAAATGAAAATATTGGCAAGTACTTGTATATATAAAAAAGAATCTTTAACCCTATAATTTTAAAGGAACACAAGTAGATGTTCATTCCTAATCTTAGCACTGTCCCTTTCTGTACACCTCCTAACAGTTCACAAAATGCAGAAGCCCCAAGGAAGGGCAGGTTTATCTTCAATACTGGCCTTGACAGCCGGAGGTGTATCTCCACGTGAGCTGAAGAGAAATGGATTAAGTGGAAATTTATTCTGTGTTTTGGCAGCTGCCAATCTAAAGCACACTTTCTAAGAAACTGCCCAGAAGTAGAGGGTTAAATCTGAAGCACCCTAAACAGGAGTGTTTCAGGTTATTTTATACCTGCTTTATGTAAACAAGAAGCAGGTACAAACTGGTCCTTTAATTTACTGGGCAAGTTCTTGGTGAGCTGCTATCCTGGAATGCCACAGATGGCCCATGACCTCCTGAAGTGGCACTTTAACTTCTTTCATGCCTGACTGAGTACATGTGAAGCGTTATGGAGGTGCAGGTAAGGAAGTCAGTCCTGGACTGGTGATTCAGGTGCATGGTGTATGCACATTCCCCCCCCCCCCATGTCTTCCATTCATGTTATTTTTGACATGACATCTTGCACTTCTTTGCATGCAAGCTCATCACACTGAGTCTATAAAAAAGGCACACAGTGCCTAATAGACATAAATGCAACATACTACATAGTATTGTGTCAATAGAGGAGGAGGAACCATGATACTGAACCTAATTAACTGCCACAGATTTTCTGTTGTCTTCTTAACAATGGGAATTGGGAATAAACAATTCTTACTCTTTGTGGTCAGGAGCATAGCTGAGGACTCTCACTGAAAGGCCAGAGAAGATGAAGAAGAATAGTTATGAGAAAGCTACTGCTGCTTTGACTTTTTATTTTGGTAGTGTTTATATATGCCACCAAGAGCTATCCTTATATAAAAATGGAGATTCCTCCCCATAACCATTTATTTATCAGAAGGCAAACTTGTGACCTTGCAAATCATAAACATATTTCAGGTCCAACGTGCCTCTGCATTTGATTATAGCAATGTTATGCCACTAGTCTCTGATTAAGAGATTTGCAATGCAGAGAGATTAACTGGCAGGCAGGTACTAAAGAACAGGAAGACAACCTCAAACAGTGGCTGATTATTTGTATGTGCACATTAGCAATGCCTTTTAGTGCAATAATTTGTTATGTCCTCATTGGTTGTAGGTTATTTACAAGTTATATCAAAGAAAAGCTCCCAAACTCATTTAAACTCCGTTATACAGAGTCTTTATAACCAAAGCAAATTACGCACTACATTCCAAATACATAATTTGTTCTTCAATGTTCATTTTAAGAACACGAGATGTAGGCTAATCCTAAATTAAGTCATAGGTCACATTGAGCCTATTGTGACATTTAGAATAGCTCTTGCCGTGGCAAGTGTACAGGGTGACATTTAGATGGAACTTTTTAGAAATAGATCACGTTCTCCAGAAAGTACTGCAGAGCAGAGAAGATTTATAGAGCTGGGAGCCTATTATGCAGAACTGTAGATCTTTGCTGTCTACCAATGAGATGAGCTTTTTTACTAATATTCACCAAGTGTCCTTTTGTCTTCTCCCTTTCCTTGCTGAAGGTACAATTCAACTCGATAGGGTTTTTTAATAATTTGAAGGAAATACTAAAATCTACTTTTAATCATGTTCTGCAGTTATTTGATCCTTGGAATGGGAAAATCTTGGCAATGTTTTGCTGTAAGCAGCATATTTGCACCACAGACTGTCAGAGCATCACAGTGTAAATATAATAATGTAGTTAAGAAGTGAATAAGACACTCCAGTATACATTTACCATATGCTTGCATACTGTATTTACACAGGAGGAAGGACAAAATAAATCAATGCAAAGTAATTTCAGGAGCTGCAGTATTACTCCTTGGAGTGCAGTGTTATCCTGAGACAAATCTACTGTTCAGAAAGTGGAAAACATAAAAGAAATGTATCAAATGCTGCAGTTAATTTGTGTGTGTGTCAGGCTCTGTGAAATTGCTATTATAAAACATTTACATGATGTTGTAAATTTGCATGGCATTTTATGTAATGTAGATAGCAAAGCATTCTTGAATAGTACTGCTTGAGAATTCTGTATAAAATGTTTGTCGCACAGTAATAAATTTGTTGAATCCTAGAACTTTGCATTTCTATGTACTGTGCCCATTTCAAGAATATTTTAAATAACATACTCCATATAGCTTTAGTCATTGTTATTTTGTTCTAAAATCAAATACCAACTAATGTGTTTTTAAAACTGGTGTGTGTGTGTAACCTGTACTTTTTCAAGCATTATCTTACTATGCTCCAGTGCCTGAAGCACTCCTTCCCCCAGGCTCCAGTACCAGAAGTGAGGGGGCTGGGAGAAATCTGGAAGAAATGAAGCACATGTGGGATAAAGCACAGTGAAGGGCAGGCTTGAGTTTGCTCATTCACTCTGTTCTTGTTTATTTCCCTGCTGCCTTCTTTACTTACACATGAACAGCAAGTTACTTGTCCTTTTTCATACTATTTTAGTAGCAGCTAGATGGGGCAAATACTCTCGGGAAAACCATATAGAAGACGTCTCTGAAATGTTAGTCACCCAATCTGAATTCTGTATGTGCAGCTGCTTTTAAATGCAATTGGAAATGCTGAAAGACAACATAAATCTCATGTGGCTTGGCCTAAATTCGTCTCTCTCTCTCTGTGTGTGTTTCGTATTAATAGTTGTACTGCCCATAGGCATCAAAATGTAGGGTTGCCAGCTCTGGTTGGAAAATACCTGGGGATTTTGGGGGTGGAGCTGGGGATGTTTGGGTTTGGGGAGCGGCCAGACCTCAGCAGGGTACAATGCCATAGAGGGTACAATGCCCTCGAAAGCAGGGTACAATGCTCTCCAAAGCAGCCATTTTCTCCAGGGGAACAGATCATCTGGAGATCAACTGTATAGTGAGATCTCTCCTGGCCCCACATGAAGGTTGGCAACCCTATAATAAGGTGACACTGCCTATCACTTGGAGTGGGGGAGTGTACCATGAGGTAAAATTTTGTGTCCACTCAGTCTGTATGCCAGCATATGCAGAAAACAGTCTTTTTTTTTTTCTGATCACCAAGGAGAGTGTGGTATAGTGGTTGATTTGTTGGACTAGGGTTGGGAGACCCGGGTTTTAATCCCCATTCTGCCATGGAAGCTCTCTGGCTAACCTTGGACCTGTCACTTGCTCTCAGCCTAACCTCCCTCACAGGGTTGTTGTGAGAATAAAATGGAGGTGAGGAGAATAATATAAACAGTTCAGGGCCGGCTCCAGGTTTTTTGTACACTAGGCGAGGCTACCTTCTGGCACCCCCTGTGGGCCCACCAATTACGGGGTTGCCAACCTCCAGGCAGGGTCTGGAGAGAAGGAAGGCTTTCCTCTGTGCAAACTCTGCATTCCTCTCAGTCACCGTGGTCACTAGCCATTGATAGACTTATCCTCCATCAATCGCTCTGATCCTGATTTAAACCTTTTTATTCCTGTGGCCATCACTACACCTCTGGCAGTGAATTCCACATTTGAATCGCTCTCTGTGAAAAGCAGTATTTCCTTTGGTCCATCCTGAACCTACTGCCCATCATTGGAAGCACTTGAGTTGAGAGAAAAAGTTCTCTTTGTTAACTCTCTCTACCCCACGCATAATTTTACAGACCTCTATCATGTCCCCACTCAGTCATTAAATAGACCTGATGATCAGGGCCGGCCCTACCACTAGGCCTGCTAGTATCTCTCCTAGGGCGGAGATACTAGCAGGGCACCAATTCCCCTGCCGCCACCCCGCCAAAAACCCACACCCTGCCCAAAGCCACCCACTGTTTCTTTCGCTGCGGTGGTGCCATAGCGGCGGCACAAAAGCCGGATGCTCTTCGCAGCCTACTGGCTCCCAACGTGCTTGTAAGTTGCAATTAGAAAACAAAACCCGCAAAACAAGCCTGTTCCTTGTCACTTTCGCCTTGGGGGCTCCGCAGCTGCTTGCCAAATTGGGCTTCCCATTTCCTCCCTGACACTACAATGACAAACCTCCATCTGCAAAAGCGGAGGGGGAAACAAGCCTGATTGATTTGGCTGCTTGGCTGCTTGGTGGAGAGGGGGAGGAAAGAAGGGGGGAAAGGAAAATTGCAACTCTGCCAATCAGAGCTCTCCTTCCCCTCCTTTCACCTATGGGAGAGGAGGAGGGGCGGGTAGTTCGGCAAGCGCCGTAGCTAAATTGAGAACAACAGTAGCGGGAGGAGGACCCGGGTTTCGCCCCCGCCAATGGTGGCTTTGAACTGTGGGGGATCTCTGGGTCTCTTCTGGATGGCCAGGTGAGAGGCGGGGCTCCGGGCGGGGGGAGCAGTCCAGGCCGCCAGTGGAGTCAAGAGGCGGGCAGTTCCCCAGGCTGAGAACCCCCCCCAAGCGGGTGGTGGCAAAGGGAGACCCAGAAAGCCAAACAGGAGGGAATTTGGCAACCTGGCTTGCAATCTCTGCCTCCCTCTCCTTGGCGAGCTGGGCTGTGCGTGTGTGTGTCTTCGCATGTGTGGGCGCTGCCCCAGAAAGTTGTGCTGTAGAGTCTCCTCGCTAATGGGAACAGGATGATCCTGTCTCTCCGGCCTCCTCCTTAGCAAAAAAGCCACCTGCTGCAGGCGGGCGGGCAGGCAGGAGGCGGCGGCAGGGAGCGGAGCCCTCCCTCGGCTGGCCCTGTTGCTGGGACCCAGCTGGGAGGTCTCCAGGCCCCACCGGGAGGTTGGCATCTGAGAGGGTGCCACAAGGCAGCCTGGCCTAGGACACAAAAACTCCTCGGGCCAGCCCTGCTGATAATGTGCAGTACCTGATAATGCTGCACTCATGTGCCTCATGATTAACTTAGGACAGCAACATAGGGGAAAGGGTTAATTCCTCCCACATCCCTGAGAGTACAATCTACATATCAAAAGGCAGAAGAGTAAACACAGGAAGAATACAGGGATTATTGCCTCTCTGGCTATCTGACTCTCTTGCCAGGAAGTCTGGAGGATGAAGCAGGGGGCTGTGCCCAGTCCTTCCTCCCTTCTCCCCTCCCACTTGTTGAGAGGCTCCCCTGTAGGAGTTAGGTGCTGCCTTCCCCCTCGGGGGACTCCCTCCCTTCTCCCCCCCACAAGGTGCCCTGCAGTTTCTCCTTCCCGGCTTGAAAGGGCTGCTTTGAGCCAGCTCTCCTGTTCGTCCGGGGGGGGGGACTGGCGCCGGGGCTCCTGTCCGAAAGAGGGATAGGGAGAGCCTCCCCCCCCCAGCCCAGTAGGCAAAGGGCTTTTTTTGGGGGGGGGACAGCCTCGAACGGGGCCAAGGAGGGGAGGGGGACTGGGGGGCCATTTGCCAGCCAGGTCTTCAATTTGGATTACCCCTCCTATGAACTGAAGCCAGTGCGAGGAGACGGGACAGTGCCAGGCGGCCACTCCAGTGGGGCTACAGCCACAGCCACGGGCATTCCACCCAGCCCCACCACCACCCAGGGGTCCTCCTCGCAGACCCCCCAGGCATAGAATTTCTGATGATTGCTAGAGCCACTCTGTGTTATGTTTGGGTTTTCCCCAGAAGTGACATAGCGGTATACATGATGCTTTTAAAATTATTATTATTTTCCTCCCGCCACCGCTTAGATCAGTGGCAAGCAAGGCCAACTGCTTGTGGGAGGCAGCAAGGTCCTCCAAATTGTTCTGAAGCACACTGAATTACTGCCTACCTGCCCTAACTCCACTTTCTCAGTCTCTGGACATATAAGAAAGGTGGTGTCTCATGGTCAAGCAAGGGACAATGTGACGGACAGCTGTGAGCTATCTGTGAGGCACATGGTAACTACATGAAGGCCTGTTGGTCTTAAAGGTGCCACTGGATTCAAACTTTGTTCTGCTGCTTCAGACCAACATGGCTGATTCATTTTCAGTCACTGTGATTCTTGGGAAGAAACTATGATTTCAGGCTTTCTCTGTCCTATATGAGCTCTTTTGGAATGAATGTTTAAAGGAGGTTTTGGTGTATTTGTTGTATCAGTACATTATTTCCTATTTCACTAGTCTTTCTTAATAGTTCTGGGTCTGGGTTAGTTTTATTTTGAGTTAGCATTTAAATTCCAGTACCCAGATGTATGTACACACTGAATCATTATTTCCTTGGGGACTCCTGCTCTTATCTTTCTGAAGCTTTGCAGGGAACTTTCCTAGTGTTAGATATGTATTTCCTGGGACTTTAGTGCCAATTGGGTGGGAAGCAAAATATATACTCAAACCTCTAATACTATCTTTATGAATAACTTTGGAACCTCTGTACCTTTCTTTCTGAAATTTTGCAGATATTTTAACATGGAGCATGTCTACATGCCCAAGTGAGTTTAGTGCAAATCATCCACAGAAAAAATCTGGCAAAACCAAAAGAAGTATTTTTATATCATCAAGTTCAGTTGCCCTAGAATAAAAACTCCAGCAATTGTTTTCTCATTGAAAGTTTCAATTTCTGCTAATTTCTTTTGATTCTGAAAATAAATAGAATTAATATGAACTGAATTTACTCTCTGAAATTGATGGAAAGGTTTAAAAAATCCTCAAGGTTCAATCAGCTAGGAAGCAAAGGAAATAGTTAAAATGAACCAGCAATTAAAGCAAAGCAGACCACTAGAGAGAAATAGAGTGTCCAGGTTTGAGGTCACTAGTCAAGCATACCTCTAGTTCTCAACCTGCTGTTGGCAGCAAAAAGGAATCCTGTATGCTTTAAGGAGATTTTTTCCCCATTGAGGTCTGCATGTTGAAACCTGGGGCCACATCCTCTGTAATGGAACGAAGTGCCTGCAGAACACAGTTTGCCACATTACCCAGAAAAGGAATTAAAATGTAAACAATAAGAAGGCTGAAAATGTCCAATGCTATAACTATACAGATTGGGATAGACCTCTGGCATGTAGGCATATGGCATGGAGATCTGGTGCAATAGTGCATTCATCTGTTGGTGGGGTTTCCATCTATCAGGACTGTACTGAGTTACTATAATATTCTTTAATTAAAAGTCCCTAAAGTATGGTATATAGAAAAGATAGATATTGTAGCCAAATTATTATTTTTTTGTACAATAGTGTAGTGGAAGCCAATGTTTTGTAAAGCCCAGGATCTGTGACCCTTCTTACTGATTTGGGTTTAAAAGCTGAAATTTTAAAGTTTCCACTTAATAAAAATGTGTGGTGGCATAGGAAGTCATTAACTTGATTTCTGCCAGTGCTTGCATATCTCTAAGTATCCTTGGGATTCTTGTAACTCAACACTTTCTCTTAACTATGCAAATTTCTTCAAATGAGTTTAAAGCCCTAGTTTTACAGTGCATGAGAGGGAAAAATCTAGTTTGCTAAACCTCATATATAAATGCTTTAATGATGAAAAAAATACCTTTGAACACTTTTTTTATTAAGCCATTATGCACAAGTTTTTAGAAATGGTTTTTGAACAGATTTACATTTGCTTTATTGAGCAGTACAAGCACTGAAGTAAAGCAAGGTGAGCTAGGCAACCTGTGAAAATTATTCTGTCTTTCTTGCACCCCTACAGCATTTTGTATAGCCCTTTAAATTGGTTAAGTGGTTCTAATGCAGGAGTTACAGCTATATTTCCACAGGTGACCTTTGCAAAGAAACCTATAATGAGAAGCAAAAAGGCTGAATAATTATGGTAGAATTCTTTTTCTCTGCTATTTTCATGTCCTGTACTTTGCCTGCGTGACTTTGCCTGTGTGTGTGAGTGTAGGCATGCATGAGCACACACATGCACTAGAAGAGACCATGTGTAATGGTTGCAAAAAGAAAAAAAAGCCTAGTGTGAGTTTAGTCAGTATTAATAGCATCATAGTATTCTTAAGTCACCAGAAGGATTAGGTTCACACTACTCAGATCTCAATTGTGTCCTGTTCTTAGTGCTGTGTTTTAAGGATGTTGTAAGCAAATTGCAATGGGGTCAGGGTCTAGAAAATAAGTCCTACAAGGGAAGGAACTAGGTTTGCTTAGCCTGGTGAAAACAGGGGAGACATGTCCATTCTCTTCAGACTCCTAAAGGTATGTCATGTGGACAAAGGCAAACTCTTGTTCTGTGCTGCTTCAGAAGGCAAGACTATCTCTCTAACATGCTTAATATTGCAATCCTAAACTGAACTAGTTCAAGGGATTTATAAGGGTGTAAGTCTGCTTAGTGTGGCACTGTAAAGTACAGGAGGATAGATTCTAGAAGAAACTTCCTAATGGTAAGAACAGTTCAACAATGGCACCAATTACCTGGGGAGACTGGGTCTTCAAGCAGAGACTGGAATTTTGAAGTCATGTCTAGCTTTGGGTTTTGTGCACTGAGCAGAAGGCTAGACAGTCTGACTTATATGGCCTCCTTTAACTAGGCATGCTTAGAACTTTGTGATGAACATGCATGGGAGATAAAGATGCCATCCTTGATAGACACAATCACTTCACTTTCATCTCCTGACAAGCAGTTTTGTGGCAGCACAGTAGCAGTGGTGGTGGTGGAGTTTCATTTTCACCTGCTTTGTAGATGCTTTTGCACCTACACTGTAGATGAAATTGACTTTTCCCCATGAAGCTGGGGTAGGCTGATAGAAAATTATGACACCTATGGAACTGTATGATAATATACATGTGAAGACTGCTTTACACGCAGACTGACTGGTGCATATTAATGTTGACAGTCACACAGACAAAAACCAAACGGTAATAAAAAAAATTCCAGGGGTTTAAGATGTCTGTTCCTTTTCATTGAAACAATTGGTAGCAAAGCGTGATATGATGTTATCAAGGGAGATGTTCTGATTTCCTTCAAGGATCCAGTAGGATTAAAATACCTACTCTCCTTCAGTCAGGAAGGCTTCTCCTTTAATGTTTTGAAAGTTCAGAATCTTCCATTTGTCAGTTAGTTTTTACACAAATACGACACAGTCTCATTAAATTTCTGCCACTAGTCTTTATCGCTTTAATAATTTGTTGCAATATTTATTTATGAAATGCAGTGTATCATACCAGATGTATCATACCATCCATCACAAATGAAATTACATGATCAAACAATAAATCAATCACTTCATGTTGAAAATGCTGAGAAAATGTAACCAAAAATTTAAGAAGCAGGTATGATTATTTTGAAAAAAAATTTTTTTTTAAAGCTGGATGAGAAAGGAACTGGTTTGCTTGTTGATCTTGGCAACCAGCTCCCTGTATTGTCAGAAATAGCAGTCTAACTATGCAAGACTTTCTGAATGTCCCTATGTTTTGTCATGCTAGAATGGTGGTTTTATAAAATTGCTATGACTTCTGGTTGGTTGGCTTCTTCTCAAATCACAGTGGTGTAATTTATAAATACCTCCTGATATTTCAACAGCCATGGTAGCTGAAGGAAATATTGTAGAAAAACCCACTCTGGTTGTAGGCATTTAGATGGGAAGTGCTGACTTTTACATATATAGCAATGTAGTGATTATGTACCATTTGGGACCCATAGCTCAGTGGAAGGACATAAACTCATATATAGTGGGTTGCAGGCTCAATTCCCAGCTTCTTCAGTACTCAATGCTGGGATAGACCTCTGCCTTAGACTTAGAGAAGTTTTGTTGGTCAGTTATGGTTTGTCTTGATGTAAGGATGCTTTTGTGTATTTATGTTGGGTACCATGTGATATTTTCAATATACTACTGCAATGGCCCAATTATGGGCAATTACAATTAATTGCAAAATAGTATTGCACACAAGATATACAGTTCTAAAATTGTTGAAACTGACTGAGATTCAGCATTTTAATATTTTCATTAAATATCTTTATGTGAAACAGATTATCACTTCATTTTGTTGGCATAACTTTCCAGAAATTAGGAAAAAACAGTTAACATTAAATATTTGAAGCAAGTCATACTACCAGTAGAGGAACCTGAAACTGGAAATCAAGTTTTCATTCTAATTACGCTTCAAGAAGCACATTCCAGAGTTGGGAGTAATAAGAGGGTTCATGACACAAGTTGTAAAACAAGTAAAATAAAAGGTTTAAGTGAATGTCAAAAGCAGTCATAGGTTAACTTTTATTACTGCTGACTATTAATTTTAGTACTGAAACTGTGATCTATATCTTAGGTTCCTCCCCCCCAAGATGAAGGGAGGAATGAACCTTGCTAGTGGAAAATCTGGCAGAAGTTCTGACACATCTGATTGGAACATAAGGTTGCCATCCTCCAAGTGGGGCCTGGAATTCTCCTGGAATAACATCTGATCTCCAGAATATAGTGATCAGTTTTCCTGAAGGAAATGATAACTTTGAAGGGTGGACTGTATGGAATTACATCCCCACTGAGCTCTGTCCCCTCCCAAAACTGCCCTTCAAAGGCTCCATCCCCAAATCTCCAGGAATTTATCAAGCTGGAATTGGAAGCCATATGGAGCACCTTATTACCAATAACATGAGATTTTTCCTTTTACAGCAATACTGGTATACCTTGATGCTATACTGAATACCTAACTCTAGAGATTTTTATACAATTCTCTTGTTAAACACAGCGTTACATATTGTTGACAAATGTCTATTATTCAGGCTCCTTACTTTTTATCTTCATTAGGTGGGGACACTAAGTATGAGTTCAGTGGAAAGCAAAAACATACTAAGATAGAACCCAGCAGGTGGAGAGGGCTCACACCCAAACACTGGAAGTGATATATGTGACAAGTAGAGGATTCTGTGGGAGAGAAACTGAGGACACTCTGCATCACCTGAAAGGATATGGAACATACTATCAAGTTCAATAGAGAATATGTAGAATATATACTGTTGTTAAGGCCAAGAGCAGCAGTGATGGCCACAGGAACACATGCCTTTCAAAGGGAATGCACAGAATCATGGAAAATAGGTGTATCAGTAGCTCCTAGGCATGATAACTAAAGGGAACTGCCACATGCAGATGCAGTAAACATCTGAGTATTAATACCAGGAGGCAACATGAGATGAAGGCCTTGGCCTCCATGTCCTGTTGTTGGCCCTCCAGTATAACAGGTTGGCCACTGTGTGAGAGAGAATGCTGAACTAGAGGGACATTAGTCTGATCTGATAGGACTCTTCTTACGTCTTTATTAGGGTTGCCAACCCCCCGGTTTCGCAGGGACCCCCCACTTTTTTGGGTTTCTACCCGCTGCCGGCCGCCAGGGGAAGCCCCGCCCCCAAGCCCCAACACCCACCACCACCCCTCTCCCTTCTCTCTTGAGAGAGAGAAGGGAGAGGGGTGGCTGCAGGCCATGCACCCGATCTTCGCTGAGATCGGGCGCACGGAAACGCCAGCTCCCGGTTAGGGAGAGGGGTGGCTGCTGGCGATAGTTCTTGAGTGCGGGGTTTGGAGCGGGACGTCCCAAATGTGACATCATCATGTGGGGATGCCCCACCCCTTCTGGGAATGCCCCCCAAAGTTCCCCGCTGGGGGTGAAGATGGCACTTAGCAACCCTAGTCCTTATATTGACTCTTATTTCATACACTATGAATAAAGGTCCAGTGCTGCAAAAAGAAAGAGTAATCAGAAGATTGAATTCTGTCTCCTTCCTTCTGTTACTGAGTGCCACAGCTTAAGTATAGTTCTAGGCAAGTGTAATGGGAGATGACATGTACATCTTTTAAACATAGAGTTACTAGTGATAAAGCACCAAATTAAAAAAAAGGAGATCCAAGGGCCCTACTGCCTCCTTGGCTGGTTTCTGCTACTAATGTATTTGAAGAAATTTTTATTGTTGGTCTTTATGCTTTTTACAATATGTTCCCCATATTCCCTTTTTGCCTGTCTGATTATCAACTTGCATTTTATTTGCCAAAGCCTTTGCTCCCTTTTATTGACCTCAATTGGATGGACTAGCTTTTCACTGCTTAAAGGAATCCTTCTTACCTTTCATGGCTTCCATTACTTTGTTTATTAACCATGGTATGCCTTTTAAAATACCTATTTGTACCTTTTTATCTTTTTTTAAAATACATTTTATCTGAGCTTCCAGGACTGTAGTTTTAAATAGTCTCCAAGCTTCCAAAAGTGATTTGACCCTTCTTCCCTTCCCTTTCAGTTTCTTCCTCATAATCATTTGAGAGATGTTACCCCTTCTAAAATTAAGTGTGGTTGTGTGAGTCTTTTTGGGCAACTCCCTATGTACCTATAAGGGCATATAAGGCCTATAAAAGCCTTCAGAGCCCACTGTGGGAGCTCAGTTGAGTCAGGCAGCTGAGGACCCGACTTGACTGAGCTCACTCTTGGAGCTCAGTTGGGCCGGCCTGACCTGAGGGTGGGCTCAGAAGGCATTTAAATGCCTTTGGAGCTCTTTTCCAGTTGGGCGGCCTGACCTGGAAGTAGGCTCCATAGGCATTTAAATGCCTTCGGAGTTAACTTGGGTGGGGCCGCGGGCTGGTGGTGGGCTCCGACAGCATTATATGCCTTTGGAGCTCACTTCCTGGTGACCCACCAGACCTGGAAGTAAGTTGGGAAGTCATTTATATGCCTTCAGAGCCCAAGAACGTGTATCTCATGAACCTCCATGAAAAACATGGAAGTTCATGGGTGGCTCATGGGAGACACATTCTCCAGAACCCCTGGTTCGTGAACCACAAACCAACCTAGTTGATGCTTGAACCGGGGTTTGTTTGAGGGTTCGTGCCCATCCGTACTGGAAACCCAGTCTCTTTCTCCTATGTGGCCCAAATCAAGTAGATCTTAGAGACCTAGCAACAACAGCTCTGGAAATTGTGAGCACAAACAATTAGTGCATTCTGTTTTAAATCATTGTTCTTAACTGTTTTAATCTGATTATTAATGTATTTATATTGTATTAATGTATTTATATATTGTGTTGCCAAATAGCCCTGTGATCCGTCCTGAGCTCACTTATGGGG
Organism: Gekko japonicus; assembly: GCF_001447785.1. Taxonomy (NCBI): domain Eukaryota; kingdom Metazoa; phylum Chordata; class Lepidosauria; order Squamata; family Gekkonidae; genus Gekko; species Gekko japonicus. The sequence goes on along the minus strand of NW_015163181.1, from coordinate 12,641 downwards.
AGGACAGAATATTAATCCAAAAAATAAAATAGAATAAACACATATTGACCCAATCAGTGTGTGGGTAGTTAAAACCAACAATTATGACACAGTTAGTTTTTTCAGTTTTACTGGACTGTATACCCACTCTTACAGAGCCACTCCACCTCTGACCCTTCCCTCACTATCCTTCCAATATAATTTATATCTAGGAATCACTTTATCCCACTGATTATCCTCATCTTGCCAAGTTTCTGAAATGCCCACAGTGTCTGTGTTCTCCTCTGACACTAAGTATTCCAGCTCCCCCATTTTACCTTGGACACTTCTAGCATTTGTATATAAATATCTATAATTTCCCAGACACGTTAGGCCTGCAACCTTCTTCCTGTGGCTTCTGTACCTTGTTGGGCAGTCAGTATTGTTTGTCACCCTCTCAGTGGCCAATCCTAATCCATTTCCCTCTAGAACAGTAACAGCTACCCCTTCGTCTCTTAGAGATGACCCATCCCAAACCAGAGACATCTCATCTCCTTTTGGCTTTCCCTCAAGATTTAGTTTCAAAACTGCTCTGCCACCTTTTTTATTTTAAGCGCCAGATGCCTGGTCCCTTCTCAGGGAAAGTGGTGGCCATCTCTTTTGTACAGGTTTTGCTTGTTCCAAAAAGCACCCTAGTGCCTAACAAAATTAAACCTTTCCTCCCAACACCATCATAGCTTCTATGCACTGAGACTCCTAATTTGTGCCTGTCTAGCTGGCCCTGTGCATGGAACAGGCAGTACTTCTGAGAAGGCTACCTTGGAGGTCCTGGCCTTGAGTCTCCTGCCTAGAGATGTAAAAGCTCAGAAAAAAAATCGGGAAAACCCCATTTTTTCCCTGAAGCCTTTTTTGTTTTTTTGGAAAAATTGGAAAAATTGAAAAAAGAAAAGAAAAGAAAAAAAATGATTTTGGAACGTTTTATTTTAACATGATGAATAAAATATTTAAGACAAGGTGTTCAAATATTTTACAAATCATTTCTAAAAAATATGTATGGTATCAGATTGATCTAATTTCTGTGCACTGAGGACAAGCAAGTCCTAGGTTACAAACTGAACTCTCCGATGCACGAACAAGATGCATTTCTTCCTTTAGGAGATGCTATTGTCACAAGAAAAGAAAAAAGGTTTCAGTTTTGTTTTTGCATGTGGGTGGGTATTCTGTTTGTAATAATTGTTTAGATTTTTAATATGCTAGTTGTGATAATTTCATGTTAAGTAAAAATGTCCATAGTCATATTTTATGTTCCTAAAGTAACAGAATGACTTTCAATCTGGAAAAGAAAAAATAAGTGCTAATGTAGCATTTTTTTTCAATTTTTCCAAAAATGTCTGGTTTTTCCCGAAAAAATGGATTTTTTTCTGAGCTTCAAAATTTCTGGAAATTTTACATCTCTACTCCTGCCTAGCAGCCTAAATTTTTCCTCCAGGACCACACGACTACATTTTCCCTCATCGTTGGTGCCAACATGTGCCATGACCACTGGCTCCTCCATGGCAGTGTCTACTAGCCTATCTAGACCATGCATAATGTCTGCTGCCTTCACAGCAGGCAGGCAAATCATCATGCAGCCTATCTATCTACATGCCTAAGGATCAAATCACCAACTACAAAGAGCCCCCCTCTCTCTCTGCCCAGGAATGGTTCCTGGGTGCAAAAGAACACCTGTTCACCAGCTGTAGAAGGGATTCCTTTTGAGGGAACACTCCCCCTTTCTCCAGCATGGTCCTCTGTTTTCCCTTGACCCTCATGCTCCCTGACAGCAGCAGGGCTGCCATTCTTGGAGTGGGATACATCTAACAAGTCCCCAAGATTCTTATCCATGTGAACCTTGGGCTTGAAGGTGCGAGCTCATTCTCTGAGAACCAGGAGCTCCTTGCACTGAGCATACACCCATAACTTCTGTCCAGCTGGTAGATAGTAATATATGTTGCATGCAGTGCAATACACTGGATAGCTCCCAACCCCCCTGCTGGCATTCTGCCTTCATAATTACTTTCTTAATCTGCTTTTTAATAAATTTCTTGTTTATGTAGATTTGTTTGTGAAAATCGTGCTTACCCTTTTTAGGGATGTGAAGAGACTAGTGTCTTGACTTCCTCACCCTGTTACTGAACTCACACATCTGCTAAACCCACCTGTTTATTCCCTTGTTCTAGACACTTTGTCACTGGACTGGGGCCTGCTACCTCACAGAGCTGGGACATGCTACTAAGAACCCTAAATAAATAACTTTGACCCAGCTGTATTTAAACCCTAGCTGCAGTTTGTTTTGTTATTGGTTTTCCTCCTCCTGGTACAAAAACGTGCCTAAAGTTTAGACTTATCTGTGAACTTACTATCCCTAGTCTCTGGTATTAGTACTTTCTTTCAGGTGTCTTTTCATAGAAAAAGAGCTGCAGGAGCTCATTAGCATATGGTATGCTAATGAGCTACTAGGTGATTAGCATATGCCACCCCCCTGACATCACCGGAAGTGATGCCAGAAGGGAAGCAAAAGGGGGGGAGGCATCTTCAAAAGCCTCCCCTTCCCTTCCCCAGCTGGCCTGGGGGGGGGAGCAAAGAGACAAGGAGTTTAAAGTTTAAACCCCTTCTCACTACAGTTGGGCCACAGAAGGAGGAAAGAGGGAAGAAAAGAGAGAGAGTAGAGAGAAGGAAAGAAAGAAGGAAAGAGGGAAAGAAAGAGAAGGAAAGAAGGAAGAAAGGAAGTAAGGAAAGAGGTGATAAAAAGAGAGAAGGAAAGAGGGAAAGAAAGAGAAGGAAAAAAGGAGGGAAAGAAAGAGAAGTGAAAAATGAGGGAAAGGAGGAAAAAAGAGAAGAAGGTGGGAAAGAAAGAGAGAGAGAAGGGAAGGAGGGAAAAAGGAAAAGGAGAGAAGGAAAGGAGGGAATGAAAGGGAAAGA
>NW_015163181.1:0-9637 GCF_001447785.1 Gekko japonicus | reverse complement strand
AAAGGAGGGAAAGATGGCAAAGAGATGGAGGGAGGGAGGGAGGCTCTCCCACCACCCCCATCAAGCCCCACCCCACTCCCATGAATCCCTTACTTACCGCTTTGGCGGGGGTCAGGGAAGCCGGCAGCAGGGCTCTCTGGCATCCCCTGAGCTGCAGCGCTTATGCGCGGGCCTGGGGGAGCTGGTGGCGGGGCTCTCTGGCCTTCCCCGAGCCACAGGGCTTTCAGCGCTGGGAGTTGGGGTGGGACTTCCCGTCACCATCATTTGCCCAGGCTCCTGAGCTGCCGGAGCAGTGCTCCAGTGCGCTCCGGCTCCAAAAGACCCCTGCTTTCTTTAATCTATAAATGCAATAAAGTTTCAAAGTGATATTAGAGTTTAAGCTAGTCCTGTACCCTCAGTTTTAGTCCTTGTCCTTTGTTTGACCCTCTGTTTACTGCAGTAAAATTAACCAAGAAACTTTGACCCTGTTTAGTAGTGAATTTAGCTACACCTGAGTAATTTGAGCAGGTACAACTGAACTAAAATTAGAATTGAACCAGAAAATTAGAACAGAACCAAAATTAGAAGTAAAATTAGCGACAGATGAGTAGTTTGAGTAGCTACAACACTGAGAAGTTACAAAATGTTCGTACCTAAGGGTATTTTTAACTATTTGTCCCCCTTACTATTTTAACCCTTTTCACTTAGCTTACCTTTGTAGAATATTATATTAAACCCTACCATGTGTTACTTCCAGGTTTGCCTCAGAAGTTGATTAGTGATACTGCAGACATTGTCCTCCCATGTCCCTGCCCCCAAATTCTCCCGCTGATTGCCAGGCTTGGCTTGGCAACCCTAACCAATTTGTAGCAGGGGGAAGTAAGTTATCAGAAAGCCATGCATTCTTCCATTTTGTACACTGCAAGGGCAGTGACAAAACACAGACTGTAATTTAACAGTGCTCCATACTGTAATTAAGATAATTACTGTTTGAAATCGATGGAGCTGAATCCAAATACACTAGAGAAAAAGTCCAATTATACCATAGAGTATAAGATTTTTTAAGTTTGGTCCACGTTTTAGTATAAGTGAGCCTTTTCCATTTTATATCCCAGGAAACCGCTCTGTACATACTATAGAATCCCTATGTCTTACAGAGGCTTCTATGAGTACTTGGTTTGGGTTTTCAGTTTCTGCAGGATTCTGGCCTGATATGTTAGACCCTTTAATTTCTGTGAGTGACCTGAACCTACATATTACACAACATTTCTCAGAGGGTGCTTGTTTTAAGAACTAATTCTGAAAAAACCCTTTTTTAAAACAAAAGGAATGTTTTGTGATGCTAGAACTCCTAATAATCTTCTGAGGAGCCCTAGCATTCCATAACACAGGGTGAAAAATTCTGAGGAAATCAATATAAATACACGTTAGAAGGTTTGGGAGGATGGAATGAATACACAAGCTAATGGATAATTCAAGTGATCAACAGACACATTGATCAACAATCAGAGTGTACTATTGATCTGACCAAAGTCAGGTGTGTTGATCAGTTTCTGTGCACAGCATTCCTGTTATTTATTGCACTGCCAGGGAACAATTTTTTGGACCCCATATCAGCAAGGAGGGCCACTGTTTCCATGTCTATGCCAAGTACTTTCTCTGACTGGTCTACGGCAGGCTGCTGTTTTTCAGTGTAGCCTATTTCATAGTGTGGTTGTGGTAGTGCTCTGCAATAACATCGTATGTGCTACACTGAACTCCATGGATAGAGGGTGGGAAGAGAGAGAGGGGAAAAGGAGCTGCATCTATTTCCAAAATTTCTTAAAACTAAATATGTTTTCCTTGAGAAATAATTGCGTGACTACATTTTTATACATGTCGTCTAAGTTACATGAGAGCTGCAGGCTGGCACTGGAGATCTGGCACCATGTCCATGTACCACAGAGCCCTTTGAGATCTTGTATAATCAGATGGGCTCTCAGCAGAATTCCTGTTCATGCAGAGAAGACAAATCACTATTGTTTGCATTGTGCTGTGCATTTTAAAAATAAATAAATAAAAGCTGGAGACTGTATTATGTATTCAGATGAACAAAATGTATTGAGTCATATTAATTCACTCACATGAATTCTGGGATGTCCCTTTAACTTTATTATGCCTATCACATTAATAATTCATTGTAGAGTGCTTGTTGTTGTTGTTGTTCAGTTGCACAGTCCGACTCTTCGCGACCCCATGGACAAGATCTCGCCAGGCCCTCCTGTCTTCCGCCGTCCTCTGAAGTTGGCTCAATTTCATGTTCATTGCATCTATGACACTGTCTAACCATCTCATCCTTTGCCGTCCCCTTCTTCTTTTACCTTCAATCTTTCCCAGCAGCAGGGTCTTCTCCAGTGAGTGCTCCCTTCTCATTTGGTGGCCAAAGTATTTGAGCTTCAGTGTCATTATCTGTCCTTCTAGGGAACAGTCAGGGTTGATTTCTTTTAGGATTGACTGATTTGATCTTCTTGCAGTCCAAGGGACTCTCAAGAGTCTTCTCCAGCATCTCCTATTAAAATAAAACTCTGTTTATGGCCAGAAAGAAAGACATGAGAGAGGAACACAATAAGTTACATGACAATTCCAGTATTTTGACACATAAAGAATAGAGATAGGAATTATACCCATGAAGGATAGTGAAGTTTAATCTGTAATTACATGCAACTGTTGGAACATTATCATTGTGCAACTAGGCTGAGTTCAGCTCACAAGCTGTCCTACCTGGTTCTGTAACCTACAGCTGTTCCTTAGTATCTCATGCAGGTTTTTTCATATGGTCCACATTAATCATCAAGACAGATGACTGAATTCATGTATAGATATTAGAAAAGCCAATACTGCTGTCAAGTCCAACCTGCACACCTGTTTGCTGCAATGGGTTATTATAGCTATTTAGTGATGATTAATAACACATGTAAATAGTTATGATAACATGTCTAAATTCATAAATGGCATGAAACAATCACAATGAGGAATTACCAATACAACTTGCTAATGAGCGATTTCCGATGTTTAGCCCTCTTGAAAAAAAGTGATATTTAGAAGGAAGATTGAGAAGAATGTGGAAATTTGTATACCTAGTTTACCAAGTGCAGTAGGCCAAGAAATCAATGGATTTACATTAATAGGTAGGTTTTAAAGTTAATTCAGCATTTGAGTATATTTCATGGCTCAGTTGTAGGACATAATTGTGATAAGAAGTCTTTGCAATAACATCCTTGCATTATTCACCACTTGCCACAAGATGCTAAGATAGTGTCACTTCATCATATCAGAGTTTTTTTTTATGAACAATAGCATTCAGGTACCTTGTTCAGAGTGATAGAACTGAATCGTCAAAAAGTAGCAGGATACAGCACATATCTGCTCATGGTGGCCATGCATGAAAACTGGGACAACCTCTACTGCCTCTACAAACAGAGGTCTGCTTTGGGAATGTGATACAACTTACTATGTTTTGTGTATCTCTAGGATTATTATTCTCTCCAGAAATAACAAGAAAACATGAATCTGTGCCATAATTAAAAAAGGCTTTCTGAATGAAACTATCAGTTGTAATGAGACCATGTAAGCACTGTTCCTGTGTGTCTAAGATTGGTCTGAAGAAGGAACTCCATCACTGGTTAACTTCAAACCAATCCTGGTGTGTTCTACCAGTTATGCTGACTGTGAGCCAACAAGCAAAGGGGTGTTTTAAGAGGTATGTAGAACAGGGAAAATAAAATTTTGTTGATACCTTTAAAAAAAAAAGTGTAATGATATTTTTGTGGGATAAGCTTTTATGAGCCAAAATCCACTTTGTTAGCTGCATCAAGAGAAGAGGTATTCACCTGGGGTGTGGCACATAAAGAGGTAATCCACCTGGGGTGTGGCACATAAATGAAGTGGAATTACTACTCTGAGTCTTTAACCAGATTTATATCATCATCAGTTTAGAAGTAGAATTGTAGAGGTTTTGCAATGTATCAGACTCTTTCTGCTTCAGGGCTTTCTGAGCATAGTTGGTCTGTGTGACTGTTAACAAGGGAGAACTGATTGTTAACATTCCATTCACAATCTATTAATAAAGGCTCCCTCCTCCAGTTCTGAGTTCCCACTGGTGCTACATCAGCACAGGCAGACCTGCTCCCAGACTGTAGTATATACCCCCTTCCCTGCCTTTGATTTATTCTCCTTCTTCCAAACTCAATCCTTTTTCTCTCCCAGAGGAGGAGGAACTGCTCTTCCGACTCGCAGACAGGACAGTCAGTAGCTGGTTGGAAATCAGTATCCAAAGGAATATGGTGCCAAACTTGAAATGAACAGTGGATAAGGTGCTTTAAAAGAGACTCTGCGTTGTGACTATAGTATTGTGCTATTGATATTTAAACTATATATTTATTTAAAATGCTTATATCTATATACACTCTTAATTAATTCCTATGGATGCCAATAGTGATAAACATATCCATACACCCTTAATACCCCAAAATATCCATGAACAATATTATCAAAAAGAATTAAATTCATATCCCATCCCAATATACAAAATCAACTTAAAACACAGCAGGGAGAATGGAGAGAAGTTTCTTTGAAGGACACGCAAAAACAGAAATGTAAAATGGACAAAAGCATCTAAAAATAAACCAAATAAAAAGATTACAATTAACAACAGTAAATATTACCTAAAGTGGAGGGTTAAAACCCAGGCAAGAAAAGGGATGGGAACTATGTCTACCTGGCTTTATATGGCTTTTGAAGAACATTTACAGTTAGGGATGGGCACAAACCTTGTCATGAACCTAAATTTCTCACAAAAATTGCTGGGTCATGGTTCATGAATCGAGGTTCATGCCCATCCCTATCAACAACCCTCCCACAGCCCTCCAAATTTTTAAAGGAGGTTTGTGCGGCCCATGGTGGGAAGTGGGCTGTTATGCTGAAATAGATGCAAGCCATTTAGTGATCCCTCTTGCTCCCCCCGCTTCCAAGTGGAGGGGGGAGTGAAATGGAGGGTTTAATGTCTGGCAACCATTTAAACCTGACAGGTGCACCAGTCCTGCTGTCAGGCGGAAATGGATCTGCCAGCAGCGGGGAGGACTCTCCTGGCCGCAAGCTGCCATGGCTTCTTCTCCCACGGGGCTCTTTAAACCCCACTGCTGGAGGAGAAGCTGACCCCAGGGTCTGCATGCAGTGTGGAGTGTGGACCCCAGCTGCAGATGGATTGTGGCTGCCATGGCAGAGCCATTAAAACCTTTTGGTTTAAACCCCTTCTCAGGAGATTCCCCCTCCCCACTTTCTCTTGGCCATGGCTTGCTGTCCTGTCCTATCTAAGTCATTTGGTTTAGACTGGAATAATTCTGTATATGATTGATCTGAAACTGTATTGTATAGTATTCTTGGAGCAAAAACAACCAAACAAAAGCCCCATCCAACTCCCAAATATGGTTTTAACATAGTATAGTTAGCACTAGCAAAATCTATCTTTATTAGATTTAACTGCTTTCTCAGAGTAGCAACTATACAGAAATTAAAGGTTGATACAAGAAGCTTCTAAATACTTGAACAGTCCTATCCAAAGCAGAGTTACAACCATCAATGTTAACTGAAAATAGACTTAGAAAGGTATAAGGTTTCCAACCTCCAGGTGAGGCTCGGAGATCTCCCAGAATTACAACTGATCTCCAGATGACAGAGGACCAGTTCCCACTGATGGCTGCTGTTGGGGAAATGAGGGGTGCAGGAATCTTTTCATGCACTCCTATCTCCACTGTGTTAATTTTAGGAGGGAGAGAAGCTAGAGAGAGAGAGAGAGAGAGAGAGAGAGAGAGAGAGAGAGAGAGATTCTAAACCAAAGATCAATTTATTCCATTACCCACTCTTACATCAGAAACACTTTTGTAGCGTTTCAATATTCAACATAGAATAAATCTTTTTATTAAATTTTCAAATAGAATGTATAACAAGAAGGTAATCATCAAAACAACAATTGAGAATACAACAGTAAATCGGGTATCCAGTGACAGTATTTCCATTTAAAACTTAACTTGTGTTCAGCAATGATTGCATCAATGAACTGACAATTGCAAAAGAGTACATGAGAATTACAAATATGACAAAGATTACCAGACTAGCCAGTTGAATCTAAGTGATCTATTTTACCAGAGCCATAGGGAACATAGACTATTTCAACACAACCCCAATACCTAAATAGTGCACTTGAAGTTCTATAAAGGAGATCCTTAGTTGCTCTGCCAAGACCCATAACTGAGGGTGAGTGGCCAGAAGAACAAGGAACAAAACTAAATTCAGACATTAAGTACCCTTTTCCAACCGTAGAAGCTAATGTAACCATCAGTCAAGTCTGTGATGAGCATTTGACATATACAACAAAATCAGCCCTTTCTTTCCATCTCTGGGGTCAGGAAAGTCAAGAAAAGGTTGACTCAAGGAAGCTAATTACAGATACTCTATCTATTTAGAAAGCCAGTTTGGTGTAGTGGTTAAGTGCACGTACTCTAATCTGGGAGAACCGGGTTTGATTCCCCACTCCTCCACTTGCACCTGGCTGGATGACCTTGGGCAAACCGTTGCTTTGATAACAGCTGTTCTTGAAAAGAGCAGTTTCTGTCAAGAGCTCTCTCAGCCCCACCTACCTCACAGGATGTCTGTTGTGGGGAGAGGAAGGGAAAGGAGTTTGTAAGCCGCTCTGAGACACCTTTGGGTAGTGAAGGGTGGGGTATAAATCCAATCTCCTCCTCCTCCTCCTCCTCTTCTTCTTCTTCTTCTTCTATTTGATAGTGACTCCTGAGTTCTGCAATGTATAAACATTCCCAGAAGGCAAAAGTCATGTGAGGTGAAAGTCATGTACAAGGTTATTTGTACCACAAGGCCACTGCACCAGCAAAGTCCTGAAGCCTCAACTATACAGAACTGCCTCAACTGTTACAGAAATTAAAGTCCCATAGGTTGAACAGAGGACTGAGGCTCAATCCAAGGTCCTAATTCTGCAACAACTGCTTTGGAGGTTGGACCTGTGGCATATCTTGCCCTCTCCAGGCTCCACCCCAAACCTCCAGGAATTTCTCATCCTGGCAGAATTCTGCTTAGGATGGCTCTGCTAAACAACCTAGTTGCCTTGGGTCCCAGGCACACCCGCGAGATAATCCGGGGACCAAGTGAGGCTTTTTGCTCTGGAGCAAATTGAAGCGCAGTATCGCGATCAGACGTTTCCCCCGAGGCTCCATGCACATGCTCTCAGCCGTGATCATGCGTTGATGGTGAAGCATGGCAAAAAGGACAAGGCGGTTCATCAGCAGTACGTGTTTGTGCACATGTGCAGTTCCACGTTTGCATGCATACCACCAGATGCGATGGGATAGCAGTACTTCTGTGATCTGACGCCTGCCCACGCCTCGCGTTTTCCAGAAACTAGTACACTTTCCCTGGTATCTTTTAACTCTGCTTCTTCGGCTGGGCAATACAGGTTGCTGATGGGTGCGAGACACTTGCTAGATGTTTTCGTGTGATTGTGCCCGTAAAATCCACCCGGCATTCATCCCTATCGCACAGCTAATTCTGTGTGTGACCAGAACATTGGTCCATTATACCAAGGCTTGGCAAGATCCACCCAGTTCTCCTATGGTGTTCACAGACCATTCCAAGAATCCCACTTCTGTGTTTTGTGGTAGTTTTAATGTACCAGAATGTGCAGCAGTTCCAGCCATGTTTTAATAATTGTATGGCTTTTTCTACAAACTGATTTTGGTAGAGCTGTGTGAAATATTTTTCAGAGTAAACAAAAGGGTTCTGAGGGGCTTGAAATGCTTCATATACATTTTATGTTTTTGTTGTGTGCTATGACTGTTTTCTCTTTTATTCTTATGGAGTATTAAAATGTTCACAAAATGAGTATCTCTCCCCATACACACTTCCAGTTTTGGTCAGTTCTCCGTGTTGATAGACCTTGTGGTACATTGCCAATTTGTATTCGTTTCAATAACACCTAATCGCTTACACTCACTAGCCCTTTAATCGCCAGGGACACTGTGCACTGCACTTCCCATTATGTGAGAAACAATAATTAAGAGGGAGAAGCAGGCAGTGGAGATTTTTGCTGTAACTGCTTTACTTTGGTACTGAAATGGGCCAACTACAATTTAGAAACCTTTACCGCACCCAGTTTTTGAAAGCAGTTTGAGACGGGAGGATTTGCCTTTCTACTTACAAATGTCTATATGGTGTTAGGGCATTTTTCTTTCCTTTAACTTCCATTTTAGCCTTTTGACTTCTTGGCTGAAATCTATTCAGCAATAATTAGCCATGCAATGGAAACTCTGGATTTTAGTGAAAGGCATCATTAACCACACTGAAAGCAGTAATGCAGCAGTAGTCCTCTGACTGTTAAATTATCCTGTGAGCAGCTATGAAGATGTCTGAGGTAGCATTTCCCCCCCTAAACTAATTTCCTGCAGACGCTCCTTTCACTGTCTCATTTTGCTCCATCACTTTCCCTTTCATTATCAAATGGTTGAACTAGGCTTGAAACACAAACTACCAGAAGACAGATAAGTGCTGTGGGAACTGCTGATGTCTACATGGGAAAAGCACATTACAGCATTGATTTTGCAGATAACAAGGGGCATGTGGAGTCAGCACGTTTAATTCTAGCCTATAAACATATTAGTGACAAGACAAAGAGTAATTAATGTTTTGCTCTGAACACAAAGGACCTTCTTGCCACCTTAAGATGGTGTATGTATTTGCTTAATAGTGGATTCTGAAACATTTGTTTGAGTAACAGTGGGCAGAGGATGCTAGGCCCGTGTGTCTTAACTGCTGTTTTAGAAGGTTCCAGAGGACCATAATTTGGCTCTGTGTTTATTCAAGGCCCCTGGGACTGCTCCACCTGGATCTCTCCTCTGTATGTCATTGTGGCTATAGCCAGGCTGAAGAGGAAAGTTTGGCATCTAGATTTTGGCTTCATTTCTATTTTACCCAGATCTACCCATGTTATTATTTATTATAATTATTAGTCATTGAAAGCCAGTGTCCTAGTGATGAGAATAGGATTGGGAAAGTCCCACTGTGAATCCCTACTCTGCTATAGACACTGTTGGGTAACATTGGACTGGTAAGACATTCTCAATCTAATTTATATCACAGGGTGATAGTAATGCTCCCTCTAAGCTGTGGAGTTCTGTGAGTAAGAATTCTACTTTGTGTGCTACTGGCACTAAAGTTGTAAGCGAATGATTTGGCTACTGCATAAATTAATTTTCTCTGGAGCCATCCTTCCTGAGCTAAGACAAAAATGTGTGAGCCAGAGGCTAAAAAACTGTGAGCTAGCTCACACTAACTCAGCTTAGAGGGAACTCTGGACTGTAGGGTTGCCAGCCTCTAAGAGGCTCCTGGAGATCTCCCAGAATCACAACAACCACAGACTACAGAAATCAGTTTCCCTGTAGGAATTACTGTGTTGGAGAGTGGATTCTGTGGCATTATACCCGCTGAGGTCCATCACCTTCCCAAAGTCTACCCTCAGATATTCAGGAATTTCTCAACTCAGAGCTGTTAACCCTACGGTTTGGTTGTGAGGATTCAATGGAAGAGAGCAGTGTTATGCCAACTTCTCCAGGAA
>NW_015163180.1:181645-188049 GCF_001447785.1 Gekko japonicus | reverse complement strand
CTTCAGCTTTCCCTCCTCCCCTCCCCCTGACAGCCTCTCCCCAGGAAAACTCTGCATGGTTCTGGGCAAAAGTCCTGGGTGAGCATGCAAATCAGGTAGTAGCAAATCACTTGGTGGTTGCTGGAGGGCCTGGCTGCATCAAAGGCCAGAACAACCCTGGAAATGGCCCTGCTGCCTTTCCCTGCCTTTTACTGACAGAAACCAAAGCTTGAACTGGCAATACTGCTGTGGTTGCTAAGCAATAGCCAGTGAGGGTATTCCTTTCTTAAAGCTGCAGCCGCTGCTTCTGTTATTTGGGGGGATTTTAATCCCCAATATATTTCTTAGATTTCAGATTTTTTTTTCCTGTAAACCTGGGGCTTTTTATGTTTGTAGTTAAGTTTGTATGTTTTCTGTTCATGACTCCAGTCTCTGGATTTAAGTATTCACAGATTGGGTCATGTTGAGAATTAAACATATTGATGCTGGTCATACTCAGCGGCAGCAGTCTTCAACACGGTGGCTCTGGGTTTCCTTTGACATGGTTTCCTAATGCATCCTTTTTAATGGATGCAATCCAGAGTCTTAAATGAAAATTCCCGGGGAGCTTCAGGTCATTCCCTGCCAGCACAGGCACATCATTTGATGAGATTCCCAGGGCAAATCCTGGTTTGGGGCAGAGGTCATTTCGGGGTAATCGTGGGGGATCGCAGTTCCCCCGGGTGAGGTATGGGGGGCGGGGCAAATGACGAAGCCCCGCCCCCTGCTTCCAGCCGCCCCGCTTCCGGGGGGGTGTGGCCTTATGACACACTTCCGGTGATGTCAGGGGGTGTGGCATATGCTAATGAGTTATGCTAATGAGTTCCCCTAGCTCTTTTTCTACGAAACGACCCCTGGTTTGGGGTAATCATGGGAGAAGTTTCTGGGGTCCAGAGGCTCAATCACAGTTTCAGCATGAATCACAATACCAGCATGAACCCGCAGATCAATAAACTTGGGGGATGGATTGACAGGGGAGAGAAGAATATTTGAAGCGCTAATAATGAAAGCGTGCCTGCTTCTTTCTTATCTCCAGGGGCAGATATGAATGAGGACCAGCTCATGGGAGACTTTGAAATGGACTCGAAGCAGCTGGAAGCCGAGTCCTGGAGTCTGGTGGTAGACTGCAAGTTCATGCGGCAGCAGAAGGAGGATGTTGTGAAGCGGCAAGACGTCATTTACGGTGAGCGTTTTTTGGGGGGGCTGAATTGGGGAGGGCCTCTAAAGAAAGGAAGCTGAACTCTTGTGACCAATTAGAACAAACGAGCGCTGATGAGAACATCCTCTTTCCCCGATCTCTGCAGAACTGATGCAAACGGAGATGCATCACGTCCGCACCTTGAAGATCATGAGTGACGTGTACAGCCGCGGGATGGTACAGGAGCTCCAGTTTGAGCAGCAGATGGTGGAAAAGGTCTTTCCCTGTCTCGAAGACCTGCTCGTCATCCACAGCCAGTTCTTCCAGCGGATTCTGGAGAGGAAGAAAGAGTCACTCGCTGACAGAAGCGACAAGAACTTTGTCATCAAGAGAATCGGAGACATCTTGGTGCATCAGGTAAGCAGCGGAAGGTGTCCATGCAGGCTGAAGGCAGCTGTGAACACAAAATATCAGATGTATATTTCTGGGCTAGGTAAACCAAAACAAAGCTACCCATAATTCTGCATGAAAAAGGCATCATGTTGCAGCAGGAAGGAGTTGTGCAAATTGATTATTTTGCATACAAGGGCCCCGGTCACACGGGCTGGAAAATGTGGGGGGGGGGAGCGTGGCTGTTTGCCCCGGGGCAAACTAACGCGTGACTGCGAGATCAGACGTCCGGTTGAGGTCCCGCCGAGGTCCCATGGCTAGGGGGGAGGTGCCGATCACACCACAGGCAAAGAAGGGGGGCGGGGCGGCAAATGGGGTTGTTGGTTGTTGTTTTTTTACTTTTAAAAACTGAAGTGTGTGCATGCTCTGTTGGGTGCTTGTGCGCATCCATGGAGCCTTGGGAAAAAAAATGACCTGTTTGCGAGGGGACATGGGCAGGCGCCGGATGCCACTGGAAACGCGATCAGACGCCCACCCTTGCCCCGCGGTTTCCAGGAACTAGTACCTCCGAGGTACTAGTTTTTTGCCGCGCATCTTCGGAGGGAAGCCTCGGTTGAGCCACGGGAGCTCTACGCTTCCCAGATGTGGCGGTGAGATCGCGCCAGGGAAATCCGCCTATCTTCCGTCTCTCTAGCGTGGCTACTGTTCCGTGTGACCGCAGCCAAAGTTCTACTCACTGTAAAGAGGAGTGATGTACATATGTGTGTGCTGTCGAGTTTCAGCTGACTTATTGCAATGCCAGCAAGGGGCTTTAAATGCAAGTGAGAAGCAGAAACGGTTTGCCATTGCCTTCCTCGGCAGTCACCCATACAAGTGCTGGCCGTGCCACCTTCCCTCCTGAGAAGGTGGCATGGCCAGCACTTGAGCAACACAACACCGCATAACTTCCCAGTACCGCTTGTGTGTACCACCACTACCACCCTAACATCTTTTGAGTCTCATAGATTCCAGAATTCCTATTTGTGTGCTTCGTCATTCAGAATTTCTATTTTGTGTTTCCTGGAGGAATGAAAAAAGCGATGCTGCATGGTTCAGTTCTCCTTGTCTTAGCGGATGCTGCAGGATTTCCCTTTCATAGGGATTATTTAGAACCTCACATTTTGGATGGGCACTGTTGAGATCTTCAGTGTGTTAGTGGCTAGAAGGCCATCTCTTAAACCACGCAGTGAGTCGGACGGTTGTCCGTCCCACTCTCAGAGATCTCTAAAGTACATCTCACAGTTTTCAGGTGAGAGTGCCGAGCGAATGAAGAAGACGTACGGCAAGTTCTGCGGGCACCAGAACGAGGCAGTGAATTACTTTAAGGACCTGTATTCGAAAGAAAAACGGTTTCAGGCGTTCATGAAGGTAGGCATGTGTTACCTGCTAGTGTACCATTATGCAGTTGCGGGGCCTAGGAAAGAGGGTATAAGTGTGCAGGGAGGGGTGGTTGTTTGTCCTTCCTCCACAGGAGCCAAACATGCGACTGTCAGGGCAAGCTGTCCTCAAGGTCCGGCTTACCTGAAGGACCGCCTCTCCCCATATGTTCCCCCAAGAGCACTACGATCGGGGAGCCTCCATCTCCTGGAAGTTCCAGGCCCCCGAGATGTTACGTTTGCCCCTACTAGGGCCAGGGCGTTTTTGGTGGTGGCTCCTACCTGGTGGAACGAGCTCCCAGAGGAGATCCGGGCCCTGCGGGACCTTGTGCAGTTCCGCAGGGCCTGTAAGACGGAGCTCTTCCGCCAGGCTTTTGAGTGGGAGCCGCCACCGCCACTATCCCACCATCGTGGTAGTGCTCCATCGTCTGCCCCTATCATGGGGCGCAAGCATCGCCTGGCAGAAGCGTTTTGAACAGCGCTGCGGGAGACCGCGCTATCGAGACAGCTGGCCGCCGAATTGGGTTTATTGTTTCCCATCTTGGATGCCTTACATAGGAAGATCAGAGCACCTTGATTATTGTTTGGGTTTTATTAATGTTATTTAAATATTGCCTATTTCATTGTATTTTATCCATTCAACTCGGCTCTGCCACATGTTAGCCGCCCTGAGCCATTGGGAGGGCGGGATACAAATCTAAAAATAAATAAATAAATAAGCAAGCTACTGGAATATAAGCAGACTCAGACTTCTTCCAAGTCTCCATTAGATTTGGACTTCTCTGGGGTGTCTTTTCCAACAAAGTCCTTGGGGAGTGAATGAACGAGATTGGATCGGACACGTGTCCTCTAGATCATCGTAAGGGATGTGGTCTTGGAGGACAGACATGAAGTGGCACTGAATAGGAACTGCATCTCCTAAACCACTGGGAATGCTGCAACCTCCTAGGAGGCTTCATCACACTTACCTTTCCCAGATTTCCATGCTGGAGTCATGAGGACCGGACACTTGTTTCTGGAAAAAAGAGAGCTGTGATTCTTAGGTTGCTGTGTGGGAAAACAGGCTTTGCCCTCTCTCTCCCGGTCTGTGGGGCCCCAGAGTGCATACACACATCGCAGGGCAGGTGGGCCACGGGTAGATGGGGTTTGTGCTTGCATGACTGTCTCTGATCAGAGGGACCACTGGGGTAAATGTGGCTAGCTGTTCCACGGGATAGGTAAAGGTAAAGGTTCCCTTGCTCGAAAGCCAGTCGAGTCCGACTCTAGGGTTGCGGTGCTCATCTCCGTTTCAAAGCCGAAGAGCCAGCGCTGTCCGAAGACGTTTCCGTGGTCATGTGGCCAGCATGACTAAACACCAAGGCGCACGGAACGCTGTTACCTTCCCACCGAAGTGGTACCTATTTATCTACTTGCAATTTCTTGCTTTCGAACTGCTAGGTTGGCAGGAGCTGGAACTAGAGACAGGAGCTCACCCCGCCTTGCGGCACCCGGGTCTTGAACTGCTGAACTACTGACCTTCCACAGCCTGCAGTTCAGCGTCTTAACCACTTGAGCCACCGCAGCTCCTTGTTCCACGGGATAAGTATAGGCTAATTGGCAGGAAAGCAGCCTGATCACAGTAGCCGGGGTGGAGGATCTTCATTTCTCTCTCCTTACCAGGTGTGTTCATTTCATTTTTCTAGAAAAAAATGAGCAGCTCTGTAGTGAGACGGTTGGGCATTCCGGAGTGCATCTTGCTTGTGACGCAGAGAATCACCAAATACCCGGTTCTGCTGCAAAGAATACTGCGGTATACCAAAGGTACATTTTCCTCTGAATGCATAAACCTGTTCTTCTCAGGTGGGAAGGTAGACCATAGGGAAATTTCCTTCCACTGGCACTCAAGAGCCCTAATGGGCGACGATGCCTCCAGACTTCCCCTCCACTGAATGCTTTAAAAAAAACAAAAAAAAAAACACCATTTTCTGTTGCTGGGTGTAGATAGTCTCAAAAACTATTGCATTAGTCAGACTTGACTCACTGTAGTTCTGCATGCGTTCCAGCAGATGTTTTGGTATCCTTTAATGCTTGCTTGTCAAGAGTGTAGTTGTGGATACCCTTTTGTATTAAAGCCCTTCCTGTGGAATTCATCCATCTGTCGAAATTGCCCTTTCAAATGTGGTTACTAAAAAGTGAGTAGTTTGACTGTGGTGCTGTCTGGCTGAACGGCTGAGGGTGTGTTTGCAGGGGTCTGACAAAGTACGGTCTCCTCCTGCAGTGAGCACTGGGTAGTTGTCCCTCGGTACCAGGCACACATGTCCAGATGCAGTGGTGCTTGTCTGTGCTTGCCCCTTCCCAAAGCAGAGGCTCTGCCCTCTCCTAGGATGCCCGTATTGTCCATGGGTGCCTCCCAGAGTACATATAATTGCAGGAGAAGCTGCCGTAGCAGAATCTGTTGTCCCTGTCTCTGTCCAAGCAGTTCTTCACTCTCAGTTTTTTTCTCCCCTAAAACAGGGATGACCAATTCCTGTTTTTCCTGCTGTCTGTTTTGTTCCCCCTGTGAACAAGGGCAGGAATGATCCCACCCCTTGTGGGAAGATCAGGCCTTATTTAAAAAGCTGCCAAGATTTAGCAGGAAGGGCTTTGCTAGTATGACGCGTGGACTTGGACTTGGGGGTGGGGGGTGTTAAGGAATGAGTGTTCATCCTCAAAAGGTCAGATTAACAAGAGCCCTTCACCATGACAGGTTGTGCAAAAGAGAGCTGGTTGGCAACCCTTTTTTATGTGAAATGCTTGTAAATGAAGCCATGCTGTCCTCTTAGGGTAGCATGCAGGGAAGGTTTGGCCCATTGGCTACCAGTCGGCCACTTGAATGTTGGCCACTGGAGATGTCTGAAACAGACAAATCCTGTGCTGCAGTATGTTGAAGCAGATGCCTGGGAGGGCCACAGAGAGGGAAGCAGATGACAAGTGAGGAGCAGGGTTTGCAAAAAGGGTTTGCAGAAAAAAAGAGGAACTGGAAGGCAGTTCTCCTTTTGTTCTAAAGAAAACGACAAGGAACAGGAAGATCTGGTGCAGTCGCTGAACCTGGTGAAGGAAGTCATCGTTGCCGTGAACAGCAAAGTTTGCAAGTATGAGAAGAAGATGCGCCTGGATGAAATCTACACCCGGACGGACAGCAAGTCCATCATGAGGATGAAGAGCGGGCAGATGTTCGCCCGGGAGGATTTGAGGCGGAGGAAATTCGTCCGGGATGGGCCGGTCTCCCTGAAGAATGCAGCTGGGAGACTGAAAGGTGAGAGAGGCTGTCAGAATTCCGTCCCCTTCCTGTTACGTATTACAAACCAGCCATTCACATTTTCTGTGCGGGTGCAGACGTGTGGGTATCCCTAAACCAGTCAAAGTAAGGCGTTATTTTGGAAACATTCCTTAGAGTTGACTTATCTGTCCTCCTTGCCATGAAC
>NW_015163180.1:173574-181323 GCF_001447785.1 Gekko japonicus | reverse complement strand
AGATGCCTGGGAGGGCCACAGAGAGGGAAGCAGATGACAAGTGAGGAGCAGGGTTTGCAAAAAGGGTTTGCAGAAAAAAAGAGGAACTGGAAGGCAGTTCTCCTTTTGTTCTAAAGAAAACGACAAGGAACAGGAAGATCTGGTGCAGTCGCTGAACCTGGTGAAGGAAGTCATCGTTGCCGTGAACAGCAAAGTTTGCAAGTATGAGAAGAAGATGCGCCTGGATGAAATCTACACCCGGACGGACAGCAAGTCCATCATGAGGATGAAGAGCGGGCAGATGTTCGCCCGGGAGGATTTGAGGCGGAGGAAATTCGTCCGGGATGGGCCGGTCTCCCTGAAGAATGCAGCTGGGAGACTGAAAGGTGAGAGAGCCTTGCTGGCAGAATTCCGTCCTCTTCCTGTTACGTACCGTATTACAAACCAGCCATTAACGTTTTCCGTGCGGGTGCAGACATGTGGGTATCTCTAAACCAGTCACAGTAAGGCGTTATTTTGGAAACATTCCTTAGAGTTGACTTATCTGTCCTCCTTGCCATGAACGCTCAAGAGTCTCCTGTTTCTGTAGCCAGCTGTCAAAATGGAGCGATGGTGGAGAGGGCGGAGGGAAGGAGCGCTGGAACTGCCCAAGAGTTGCAGATTGTAGTCCCGAGAGCAGCCGTGTTGCTGAACAGGTTTTTAGCTCGAGGACAAAAATATTGATTATGAATGAGTAACATTTATGCTGTTAGAATGGCCACTTTGGCTGCCTTTTCTCTCTATTTCTCTGGCATGCAACGAGCTTGCAATTTAACAATGAGCGCCAACCAGAGCAGAACATTCAAAAGCCCCACTGGACCATTTTGGACTCATCCAGAGAAGATGATGAGAATTCCGGGTTGCTCCGATTCCTGGAGCGGGCCCTCCTCTCATGAGTGGCACTTGAACCTGACAAGCAAAGGCATGCCCTAACAGCCTTGCCGGACCAGCCGAAAGGGTCCAGCTTATCAAGCATCCTGTTGAGTGCCTAGTCGAGTATGCAGTTGACCGACTGCCAGATGCCTTTAGGAAATCCACAGGCAGGTCACAAACCTTGCATCTTTCCCCACTGTCTGTTCCCTGAACCTGTAGCTTACATGTATATTGAGTTTCTTCACATGAGCTCTCTGCTGCAGTTTGTGTTCCCAACTGCAGTGGATTATTTCCACACATTTGCACAGCATCATTACACGTCCCTTGTCTTTCCATGGCTCTCTGCAGCTTCCTGGTATTTTCTCAAACCACCTGTGAACTGATGTTTCCCGCAGGTATGCATCTGAAGTATGCCTTCTTCTTGTGAAAGGCTTGCTGGGCTTCAAAAGGTGTCTCTCCTCATGCAGGTGCTATGTCACTCCCACCTGCGGACACCACTGGGGGGAGGACCACCATTCTTGACCACCCTCAGCAATCTTGGCTAACAGCCATTGATGCATCAGTCCTCCTCCATAAAACATCCGTCTTCCAGTACTGTTACTCTCAGTCTAACATACCTCACAGGGTTGTTGTGAGGATAAAATGGAGGAGAGAGATTAGAAGGGTAGATGAATGGCAGATGATGAAAGGAAGGAAGCAAAACAAAGGCAGAGACAAGTGTGGATAAGAGTCAGAGAAATGTAGGAAAAGACAACGAAAGGGTTTTAATTTTGCTACCACAGTAACAGGGCTGCCCCTTTGCAAGATGCGGCTGTGCCGGAGCTGGGTGGAACGAAAGGAAAAAGGACTGTAGCTTGTCCCGGCTGGTCTTGCCTTGCTCCAGGGCTGGCTTGGCTGCTGGGCTTAGCAGGATCTGATCGGCCTCCTGGTAAAAACTTCTGAAAGACCCAGGAAGCAACAGCGAGTGCTTTTTATTGTGCTCTGCCTTCCCTGCACCCTGAGTGGCTGCACTGGAATTTGTTTTAAAAATGCATACCATGAGTGCAGCAGGAAATTTAGGGGCCCTCCAGCTGACTTGACCCCCCCGAATTCCCCCCCCCTTCATCAGTGGCCCTGGTCTTGTTACCAGACAATCGCTCACCCAAGCCTGGGCAGAAATCACTTCCCTCCCTCCCTCCAGAGGGCAGCGTTCTTAGGCCCGGGGGAGACAGGTCCAGGGTTGCCAACCCCCAAGCGGGAGTGGGGGATCCCCCAATTTTGCGGCTTCCTGCCCACCCCAACAGCCACGACCCAGCGTGATGTCCCCCACATGATGACATCACACGGAAGTGACATCCTCATGCCGGGGATGTTGCACAGCAACGCTCTGGTATTTCAGGCCAAACTCTATGGTAACCATAGAGTTTTGCCCCAAATACCAGAGCGTTGCCGTGCAACTTCCATGTGATGTCATCACTTCGGGGACATCGCCCCGCCCCACCCCCACTCCCAGAGCGCTCCCACCCATTCCCCCGCCAGCGAGGAGGTAAGAGCTGGCAGCCCTAAACAGGCCACAGACATTTCGACAATAAACTGAAAATATGTTCTCTCGCTCTGTCTGCCAGCAGACCTTCAACACAAGCGTTCTTTCTGTTGCCTTAAAGACACCGGGCTTGCCGTGAATTGAGCAGATTGGCTTTAGAAATGCGTTCGGGTGGCCAGCCCTCGGAGCAGTGGGGGGCCGATTCCCACCCGCCCCCATTTTGCTTCTGCTGCCCCACTGAGTGGTGGCAGCAGCCCAGAGGCTCGCAGCGGCGAAAGGGGGTCCCTTAGCAGGCAGCCTGGCAACCATAAAGGAAGTCTGTGGATTTTAAACGTGGGAGTGATTTTGTCAGGGAAGTGATGCCTGTTGACTTAAAAAAGGAAACCACTGAGAGATGCTGCGGGGTGTATTCAGATGTGAAGAAGAAGAAGAAGAGATTGGATTTATACCCCGCCCTTCACTACCCAAAGGAGTCTCAGAGCGGCTTACAAACTCCTTTCCCTCCCCCTCCCCACAACAGACACCCTGTGATCAATGTTCCCTCTAAATTCTGGAGTCTTGTGAGCAAAAATTCTACATTGTGACTGGCATTAAAGTTGTGAGTGAGCAATTTGGCTACTGCATAACTTAGGTTGCTCTGGAGCCATCCTTCCTGAGCTCAGACAAAAATCTGTGAGCTGGAGGCTAAAAACTGAGCTAGCTCACACTAACTCAGCTTAGAGGGAACACTGCCTGTGATGTGGGTGGGGCTGATGACATCACACGGAACTCTGAGAGAACTCTGACAGAAACTGCTCTTTTTCAAGAACAGCTCTTGTCAGAACTACGGCTTGCCCAAGGTCACCCAGCCAGGTGCAAGTGGAGGAGTGGGGAATCAAACCCGGTTCTCCCAGATTAGAGTCCGCGCACTTAACCACGACACCAATCTGGCTGTGCATTACAACTCGGTGTTTTCTTCTGTTGCCAGAGGTCCAGGCTGTTCTCCTCTCGGACGTTCTGATATTCCTTCAGGAGAAAGACCAGAAATACGTATTTGCATCTCTGGTAAGGCCTTTGTTGCATTTCCCTCCATCCTTTAGATAATGCGTATTACATTTGCTGTGGTGAGGATGAGGGAGAGCCGTGTGTGCTACTCTTCTTGGGGGCGCTGCTTGGGGAAAGGGTGGGAAGGAAATCGCTATGTAGATCAACTCTTTTACTGCTTTTCTCTTGAGGCCTCGGGGTACTCAGTCAAGAAGGCATTTAGGCTGGATCAGCAGAGAAAAAACCTGAACATGTTTGCTTTCGTCTCCCTCAAGGACCAGAAGTCCACGGTGGTCTCTCTGAAGAAGCTGATTGTCCGAGAAGTGGCCCATGAGGAGAAGGGTTTGTTCCTCATCAGCATGGGAGGGAAAGACCCAGAGATGGTGGAAGTTCACGCCAGCTCCAAGGAGGAACGCAACAGCTGGATCCAGACCATCCAGGACACTGTCAACACGATGTAAGGAGTTCAAAGGAACGCATGTGTGGGCCACTTGTGTTTTGCTTATCGCAAGCCACTGTGTATAAGCTAGGCTGTATCAGGTTCCACTGGAATTGACGTGTGTCCGGACGCTATTCATTTAAGGAATTTCTAGGCTGCCTCTCCAGAGAGAATGCTTGAGGGGCCTCACGTGTTAAAAGCAGTACCGTAAAAACAAAAAACGTAAATGATCAATGTTAAAAACAAGCCCGGGGCATAAAAAGTACAGCATAAACAGTCCTCAGGCTAGAAGCAGAACATAGAAACAGCTAAAACCCCAAAACAAAGATGGAAACTCCCAGTTGAAAACCTGGGTCTAAAAAAAAGTTTTGGCCTGACACTTATAAAAGAGTAAGGTAAGTGCTGGATGAGCCCCAAGGGGGGAGGCACTTCCAAAGGTGACCTGCCTCTGGTCACCAGCCAGCTCATGGGGGGGGGGGCATAGAGAGCAGGAGGAGCTTAACGGGAGGGCCGGACAGTACAGTAAAGGTAAAGGTTTCCCTTCCTCGAAAGCCAGTTGAATCTGAATCTAGGGGGCGGTGCTCATCTCTGTTTCCAAGCCGAAGAGCCAGCGCTTTCTGAAGACCTTTCCGTGGTCACGTGGCTGGCATGACTAAACGCCGAGGTGCACGGAACACTGTCACCTTCCCACCGAAGGTACTTATCTACTTGCAGTTTCTTGCTTTTGAACTACTAGGTTGGCAGGAGCTGGGGCCAGAGACAGGAGCTCACTCCGTCACGTGGCACTCGGGTCTCGAACTGCCGAACTACAGACCTTCCGGTCTGCAGCTCAGCATCTTAACCTCTGAGTCACTGCAGCCCCTCTGGACAGTACAGTAGGAGGGGTTTAATACAGCTGTGTATCTTACGTGTGTGCATTTAAATAAAACAAAATATGCACACTGTGTTTACATTGGAAACACATTGCCAATGCAGGGAGTTATGTATCTACGCAAGGGTCCGTGTCTGTTTACAAATGGGAGAAAACTCTTTCAAAATGATAATGTAAGGGTGCCTGACTGCATGGAGAATTTGTACAGTATACTGTAAGCAGCAGGTAATTGCTGGTACTGATCTAAAGAAATAGATTCATTGCCGCATGTGGTGGCTATGCAGCAGGGGTCAGGTTTTGTGGAGGCTGGTGAAGGAGGATTGATTTTCTTTTTAAGGCCGTTTTCTTAAATTATGTCAACATGGTCAACCTTTCTCATCAAGATGTAACACCACACTTGCTAACTCTGGCAAGGATAATGTTTGCACATTACTGGAAGTCTCGGTCTTGTACCAAATAAAAGCGTGTAGCCAAGGGGAAAAAATCTAGGATGCAGTAAAAATAATAAAATTGAGGTCAAATGTTGTGAATCTTGCTGGCTCCTGATGCTTTTGCTGTCTTGATAATGCGTTCATTAGGCGGATTAATTTATGGATATATATGTTGCATATGTAATTATATTTAAGGATTTATGACATCGTTTAACTTTGCAATTTTGATTTTTTTCTTTAAAAGAAGAAATAACAAACCGACCGAGAAACGCCCCTTTCAGGCTTCTCTCTGTGATGCCCGTTTCTCAGCCTGTCCCGCTGAAATGTTTCCTTCTCTCCCGACAGGGACAAGGATGAGGACGAAGGCATCCCCAGTGAGTCAGAAGAGGAAAAGCGAGTGCAGGATATCAAAGCCAGGGAACTGAGAGGTAAGACGAAAGGATGCTGCAACCTTAGCCTGGAGTCATCCGTACGTGCCCAGGCTATGCCGCAAACTTTGCAGCTGAGCAAGGTTTTGAATCCGGGTCCCTGCTGTCCAGCCCCCCAACTCTGGCCCAGGTGACACCCCCCCATGTGACTGAAGTTGGCAACACAAGCCCCGTTGCACCAGCTGGTCCTTCCCGCACTCCTTGGAGTGAGACTGCAGCACGACTGCAGCAACTCCGGAAGTAACGGCTGCCTCATAGCCGGTGTAACAGGACCAGGGTCTTTGGAGTTGTAGCCCAGGCCTTGTAAGGAGACTTTGCTTTTGCATTATGTTGTTGCATACTGGATTTCTGGCCTTGCTATCCGAGGTGAGCGTGGAGCCCCCCGGTGAGCAAACTGCAGTTACGGCATCTCTTCTCTATGCCTTGCACCTGCTTGCTTGACTCACCTTGTCCCCTAAAATGGGAGAGTTCGGCTTCTCCAGAACAACTTGTGAGCAGAAGCGTCTGCTGGTCCTTGCAGTTCTTGGACTCCCCAGAAGGTGGGGCCAGAGTCACTGGGATGGCCTGAGCTCCTCTGGGCGAGCTACCCGTGGGTGTACCGCAATAGTTCTTACTCCAACCTCCCCACCCCAACAGAACAACTCGTGCAGAAAGATCAGCAGATCATAACACTGCTGGAGGAGAAAGAAAAGATCTTCCGCTGTATGACCGACTGCAGCGGGCAGGAGGAGGCCTCCGGGGCCAGAACGTTGTTCCGGGCCAGCACGGAAGAGGCACCCAAGGGGGAGAGCCTCATGAAGAACGTCATCAACGAAGGTAAGCGGGTCCCCGGGGACTGCTTTGGTCAGCATCCCTGCCAAGAAGGGCCACCCGTACTGTGGGCAGCCTGAGATTGCGTGGCACTCAGAATAAAGCGTGTGCCGTTCCGCAGAAGTGCAAAGGTTCCCTGGCAGCAGGGGTGGGAAGGACCTTTCTCTGCTTCTGCCCAAGGCTGTGGTCAATACCGAACTGGATGGTCTCACTTGTTAGCTCATTTGTTCAGTACACTTCTGCCCCCTGCCTTCCTCTCAGGAGTTGCAGGTAGTACAAGTAAATGTATTGTATTGAGCCATTGGCCATTACAAAATACAAAAGGCACCATAGCAATAATAAAAATTACTGTTACCACCATTGGAATCAGATTAAAATGGACTACAAGAGGAGCTGCAGGTGGTGTACCTTATTCTCCCCATTTTCCATGGCCTCTGTAATCTTCCCCCTTAGTTGAAATCGAGAGGGTAAGCACCTTAGGGCAGTGGCCAGTCTTCCTATTTTACTGTCTCTGTGAAGCTCCAGAGGCCCTATTCATAAATCAAAACGTGGCATCCCTAAAGTGCAGATCCCTCTTCAAGCTCTTTTCTTACTGGACGGGGAGCCCTAAGCAGCTAAAACCCCACCATAGAGCTGCACTTGCAACTGGGATTCCTGCTAGTGTCCGCATAAACCGAAGTAGCTTAGTCGGGATGGAAGCTGGCCTGACAATGAACGTCTTTCCATGTTGCCCTTGATCCTTTCAGTGGAGTTATTGCAAAGGCTGGTGAGCAGGAGTTTGGGGAATGCCCTCGGGCAGCAGATGTGCCACCTCACCTCGGAAGAAGAGGGCGTTGGGCCTGTCTCTCTCCCCAGGAGGGCAGAGACGTTTGGAGGATTTGACAGCCACCAAATGAATGTGTGCAAAGGTGAGTGTTCTTTCGGTCTCTTTCCTAGGGTCCAGCACGATTCCCAAACATGACGCTGTCTTTAGTCTGGCGTTTGCTCATCCTTGGTGTAGAGGAGTTGTAAAGAGGGATTGAGTTAAAGGAGGAAGAGGCGTACTTGGCAGTGCTCCTGCTGTACCACAGGTGTGAACGACTGTGCTTTCCCAGGCTACAAAGAGCAAAGCCCATCCATGTCAGCTTCTGAGTTCTCTTTTTCAGGTGGGGACAGGGAGGAAGGAGATGATGCCCAAGATCTTCGGAGGACGGAGTCAGACAGTGTTTTGAAGAAGGTACGGTTTTGGGGGAGGGCTCACATGAGTTTGGTGGGGCTGTGTCTTCTTTGCATGCGGATGGTCCCAGGTTCAGTCGGTGGAATCTCCAGCCACCCAAAGGATCTCCGAAAGACCT
>NW_015163180.1:159627-173056 GCF_001447785.1 Gekko japonicus | reverse complement strand
GATCTTCGGAGGACGGAGTCAGACAGTGTTTTGAAGAAGGTACGGTTTTGGGGGAGGGCTCACATGAGTTTGGTGGGGCTGCGTCTTCTTTGCACGCGGATGGTCCCAGGTTCAGTCGGTGGAATCTCCAGCCACCCAAAGGATCTCCGAAAGACCTCTTTCTGCTGGACATATTGAAGGGCAGCAGCAAGACGGAACGTGTCGTGCTTTGCTGAACAGACTGATGGTCTGAAAGCAGCTTCCTGTGTAGCTGTTGAAGAAGGGGTAGCAGCAGCCAGTTAGCTGTTGACCTTGTGGATTTACAGCTCTTTGGGGAGCCTGAACGGCACAGGGATGCCTGGGTCTGGATGCCCTGCTGGAGAAATGCACATTCTCTAGCTATATAATGCCTTTCTTTAGAAATGAGTGTTTTTACCATGTAATAGAGTGTACAGTGGCTCTACTTATAGGCCATCTGTCTTGAAATGGATACAAAAAATGGGTCTAATTCTGCATTCTTAATGCTGGGACCAAGTGAGACCTTGAATCCATTCTGAACAGGTTATCAGTTTGCCCAAAACCCTGCAAAATGGGGGTGGGATTTGATGTAGGGTTTGTACCCAAAGATGAGTTGTCCTCTGTTGATTGCTTTGCTCTGGTGATCCTTCCTTTGGTCCTAATTATGACTGTCTACTTCTTTCTAGGGAGGCACAGCTAATTTGATGCTTGTACTAAAAAGGAACAATGAGGTAAGAATTTGTCATTTGTTTGTGAGGGTTTCCAGATTTTCAGTTATGGGTCAGTGCCTTGATCTTCCAGGTGTTGTTGATTCTAAGGGGTGTGTGCTTGGTATATACTGAGCCAAATAAATACCAAAAGAAAGTATTTTTCAGGAATTTATTCAGCTGAATACAGATCAGAGATCTGTACTTGGCTACCGAAGTAGCTGCACCCGAATAATAGCTGATATTAATTGGCTTTTATTTGGGCGCAGCTAGAAGGCTTTTAAAGAGACCACAGTCTCTTTAAATGTCTTCCGAGTTCACTTGCTGAGTCATGCTGCCACCATGGCACAACTCGACAAGTGAATTCAGCAAGCATTTAAAGTTTAAATCCCTTCTCCATTATACCCTATAGGGGAGGTCCCCATAGGGTATAATGGAGCAGAATAAATTCAGCAATCCCAATCATACCGATATTGGGATTTGGGAATATCAGGAAATACCTACATTTTCCAGGTTCAGTACACATGAACCTGGAAAATACTGATTCTTTTTTTGCACCCCCCTAGTAGATTCCCAGTGAAATGTTCACTTTATATTAAAACGTGAGATTTAATTAGCTGGCTTGGGTTTTGTTTTTGTTTTTCTGCCGTGTGTGCTCAATTTATCAAAAGCTTTCTGTTCAATACATCCTCTGTTTTGGCATATGCACTGTGTTATAGGCCCAGCTATGTGGATCTGCACCCTAAAGCTGCTGGGGCATTGCTGCTTTGGAACCTTGTTTATTATTTCCCCACATGGTTAAATCACTTTTCAACATGGCAAAGCAGCATACGAGAAGGTTAAAGCAACCAATGCTTTTGTAAAGGGGAAAGGTGTGGTCCTCAAGGTAGTCAGCTAGTGGACACATCATGGGAAATCCCTTCCCCTAGATCTGCTGCTGCTGAGGTCCATCGGAAATTAGCAAGTGGTCTGCCAGCTTGCCCCAGTCTACCTTCCGCTGTGCCCTGGGCCAGAATTGCCCCCTCTGAATTCTATATGAGGCCAGGACAGAAAATACATTAATAAAAAGCATTAGATAAGCATTCATTAAAAGCATTAAAAGAGGATTCATAAAAACCGTTTAAGAAAAGCATTCATGAAAAGCATAAAAAGCTAACAGCAGCTTCTTTGCTTCTGTTTGTTCCTCTGCAGCAGGTCCTCCAGAGTATCACCCACCTGCATAGTTTACTTGGCACATTGCAGGTAAGTTGCCGGAGGGGAGTACTGGTGGCAGTCAGGGAAAGGGCTGTTCTGCAGCCACTGGCTTTGTGTGAGTGGAAAACCCCACCACCACCGACTTGTAGCATTTCAGATGCAAGGGGACATTCAACAAAAGACGAGATGATTTACGGCACCTGAAAGGGCTCAAAAAATGTTTTTCAATTGAAAAAAATGTACGCACCCTTTTGAAAGTCATGCCTTGCCGGGACCTTGGAATAGCTGGAAATAAAACTCACTAATACAGATGTAAGCTGTTTGAAAGCCCATCTCACATACAGAAAGCTCAAATAAGTAGAAGTCAGCTGAAAGTTGTAGGCCCTGACATTTACAGTCTGGGAGACTCAATGCAGAAGGGGTGGGGAAAGAAATCTGTTTGCCGGAGTGAAACGTGTTTTAATAGGGATTTAGCAGAACAGTAGTTCAGTAGTTCGAGACCTGGGTGCCGCATGACGGAGTGAGCTCCCGTCTCTAGTTCCAGCTCCTGCCAACCTAGCAGTTCGAAAGCAAGAAATTGCAAGTAGATAAATAGGTACCACTTCGGTGGGAAGGTAACTGCGTTCCGTGCGCCTTGGTGTTTAGTCACGCCGGCCACATGACCATGGAAACGTCTTCAGACAGCGCTGGCTCTTCGGCTTGGAAACGGAGATGAGCACCGCAACCCTAGAGTCGGACTCGACTGGCTTTCGAGCAAGGGACACCTTTACCTTTACCTTTTTAGCAGAAAAATAAGTACTGACATACCGGAGGTGTAATCCAAAAACAACAGTAAAGAATTATTTTTTAAAAGGGACTGCATTCAGGACATTCGTTCATCAATGTCAGCACTCATATGCTGCAAAAATGGATAAGGAGACTATGGCGGGCAAAAATATGACACTGTCTGAAGCTTGGTTCCAATTGTATAAGAACACAGGGAGCAGCAACGAAATGACAATATACAGAACAGTTGCTGCAAAGTGCACACAATTATAAGAATAATAAACAATGATTAAGCTATAATACTGATGAGCTTCATGACGTTTAATCTTTGTTGAAGCTCATCAGTATTATAGCTTAATCATTGTTTATTATTCTTATAATTGTGTGCACTTTGCAGCAACTGTTCTGTATATTGAAGCTTGGTTCCAGCCTGACTCAACTACACAGTGACTTTAGGGAGTTGCTGTGTCAATGGAAACTGTGTCAAGCCAAACAGATTCAGTCGGCTGCTGTCTGGCGTCATGCGGCACACTCGGGTCTCGAACTGCTGAACTACCGACCTTCCACAGCCTGCAGTTCAGCGTCTTAGCCACTTGAGCCACCGCAGCTCCTATGGGTTGCATAGCCCTGTGCTACCCAAGCCCCTGCCTGCTGGAGGTCCTTGCTGGACGGTGTTGGCAGTTCTGGGTTGGGGAATCCCTGGAGATTTGGGATGCGTGGAGCCTTGGGAGGGCGGGGTTTGGGGAGGGGAGGGGCCTCAGCAAGGTATAACGCCCTAAAACCCACCCTCCAAAGCAGCCGTTTTCTGTAACCTGGAGACCAGTTGTCATTCTCCAGCCACCCCCTGGAGGTTGGCAATCCCGTTGCTGGAAGAAGGGGGCTACCACCCAGCAGCCCCTAGGAAACTTCCAGCAACAATGAGGCCAGTAAAGCGTAGGACAGCAGTCCCCAACAGGGTGCCCCCGGGCACCATGGTTGCATCAGCACTTTTCCCGTTTCCCCGGAAGTGCTTTTAGAAAGTGTGCGGGGCTGGCTGGCTCTTTGGCCCAGCAGGTCTTCTGATTGTCTGCGTGTGTTTAAAGGCATCTCATTAAACAGAGCTTCTGCCCGGAATGTTGAAGAGTTACTATTAAGAGTTATACGTCACCTCATTCCGTGACATTTTGTGGACATTTTGTGGTTTTGTGGAGAGAGCCAGTTTGGTGTAGAGCGAGAGCCAGTGTGGTGTAGTGGTTAAGTGCGCGGACTCTAATCTGGGAGAACCGGGTTTGATTCCCCACTCCTCCACTTGCACCTGCTGATGTGACCTTGGGTCAGTCACAAGCTCTGGCACAGCTGTCCTTGAAAAAGAGCAGTTTGTGTCAGAGTTCTCTCAGCCCCGCCCACCTCACAGGGTGTCTGTTGTGGGGAGGGGAAGGAGAAGGAGTTTGTAAGCCGCTCTGAGACACCTTTAGGTAGTGAAGGGCGGGGTATGAATCCAATCTCTTCTTCTCTTCTTGTCTGCGACTCCTGTGGCAGCCAGTTTGTAGCTGCAGCCACCACCCTGTGTCAGAATACCGAAGGTATGCCTGTAGGCTTAAAACGGTTGGGGAGCCCCAGCTTCGGAGCTGTGGAGGAGAGCTTTTGTGGGAGGAGACTCGCACAGGGCCTTGTTGGTGTTGGTGTCTCTCGGGAGTGCTGTGTTGGGCCTTCACAGCGAGAGGCCAGGGAGAAACCCTCATTCCCTCCTTCCCAGGCGGTCGTCGTGCAGCAGGACACCTACATCGAGGACCAGAAGCTGCTCCTAACCGAGCGGGCCCTGAGCCGCGCCTCCTTCCGGCCCAACTCCCTCGTTGAGCAGGAGAAGCAGCGGAGCCTGGAGAAGCAGCGCCAGGAGCTGGCCAACCTGCAGAAGCAGCAGGCCCAGCACCAGGAGGAGAAGCGGAGGCAGGAGAGGAGGTGGGAGGCCCGGGAGAAGGAGCTGGCGGACAGGGAGGCCCGGCTGGCCCAGCAGGAGGAGCAGCTCCAGAGAGCCCACCAGAGCCTGGAGAAGGAGCGCGAGGAGCTGCAGCGGAGGAAGGCCTCCTACCAGCTGGACCTGGAGCACCTCCGGGCGGCACAGAAGCAGCTGGAGAAGGAGAAGGAGCAGCTCAGGAGAGAGACGGAACGGGTGACCCAGGCGGAGCCCGGCCTCGGTCTGGTAAGTGCCCCTCGAACAGTCCCTTCTACCCTGCTTGGGTCCTGGGCCTGTCAAGCTGGGTGTCGCCTGCGCTGGCCAGCAGCAGCTCTGCGGGGCTCGGTGTGGAGGTCCTTCCCCTCGCCGACTGCCTTTTCTTACTGGGATGCTGGGGCTCGAACCTGGAACCTTCTGTATGCAAAGCGGGTGCTTTGTCCGCTGAGCTTGGCCCAGGTCCGATCCAGGTGGGCTCACCTTACACAACGGAAGCCCTTAATGGTCTTTTGTTTCTGAGACACCCAGGCTGCCGCTTGGTGGCGCTCATTCCTGTCCGCATCTCCTCCTCTGCAGCTTTCCAGCCAGCATGCCAAGGTGGTGAGGACTCCTTCCCTGCCTCCGTCCGAGGACCCGCCCTCCAAGCAGAAGAGCGCTTCCCTCCCCAGGCAGAGCCACCTGGACACGGAGATCTCCATCGCACCCAAGAGGAGCAGCATCTCAAGGACGCAGAAAGAGAAGAGCACTTTCCACTTGCTGGGCACGACAGCCTCCCACCAAACCAGCAAGCCCGCCGAGGGGCACGGCCAGATGCCCAACCGTCTCTTTGGCTTGGCCAAGGGCAAGGACAAGAAGGAGAAGAAGAAGAAGGGCAAAGGACACCGCTCCCAGCAGTCCGCTGGTAATCACAGTGCTCTCTTTGGACCGTCACCAGCATGAAACGCTTAGTATTTATGTAGTGCCGTAATTGAATATTTAAAAAGACAGGTTCCCATCTTTGCCTGTCTTTTCTTCCTTTGAAGGGCTATGACAGTGTAAGGAGTCCAGTTCCAGTTACTGAAGCCATGCGGGGTTGAGATGAATTAACCCCCCCCTTTCCTTTCCCTGTTCCGTGGCCCCAATCCAAAGCCTCATGTGGATGTAATTCATTTTTAAAAGACCCTGAGCAGAGACCCAACTGCAGATCTCTCTGTCTCTGTTTGTACTTCAGTCTCTTAGCCCCTGTACTCCTCCAGCTCTCCCCAGGAACGTTTTTCCTCAGGCTTTCCTTTTTTCCTTTATAAAAGTTTCTTAGCGCCAAGGGTGTAAAAGACTTTGTTCCTCCAGACTGCCAGCATTCAGACCCAGGCATATTTATTGATTTATTTTATTAAACTTATGAAACGCCCACCCTACAGAGCAGGCTCTGGGTGATTTACAACACTGTAAACAGTTAAAAATACAGTTGATGTGTAATTAAAATCACAAATAATAAAAATGAAATTAGAACCAATCAGGATGGCAATAAATGGGCCTCCATTGCCAGCCTTACCACTAACCTGCATGGCTGGGCAGGGACGGGTATGTAGGGGCCATAGAGGAAAAAATGAGAGAAAGGGTGCCAGTCTCAACGTTTCTCCCCTGGGAAAATTAGGCCGTTGGATTGGCGGCCTTGTAGCGTATATGCAATTGGCCGAGAGCCTCTAATGTCTGTTTGATTGTAGTATAGTAACAGGATTGGCTTTGTGGGCTTCCCCAAAAAAAGTAACGAGGACCTTTTTTTTACATGTTCTTGTTGTTGATGCTTTTCTCTCTTCTCCTCTTAGATGCTCACTCACCAGACGGAGCACCAGAAGGTGAGGAGATCTTCTGTTGACCGACACCTCCCCCCCCAATCCCTCCTGCTCGGATGACTCCACCTCATCACCTGTTGAAGGAAGGGGAGGGGCCAAGGCTCTGGCTGCTGTCTCTTGAACGGCGCTGGGCTTTGGGACATCAGAAACCCGCCCCTGCCTACTGCTTCCAACCTGCTTCCAGCTGTGGTATCTGCCCATTTCCTGAACACGGTGACTTTCCCAAAAAAAAGAAAGAAAAAGAAAAGTGCCAAAATGGCATCAGAAGGCCGGGGTCGCTGGGGGACCTTTGGAATGTGGCTGGATCAGCCGGGCTCCGTTCTGGCCGCACTTCTTCTGGCGACAGCAGCCGTTTCGCGATGTCTGTGGCGTCGCGTGCTGAGTTGCACTCCTGCCTCTCTTGTCACCTCCAAAGATTGGGAAGGTGTTTTCCTGTCTGCCCTTCTCTTGGGGAACACCACCGAAAACAGCCCAGCCCAGCCCAGCCCATACAGCCAACTGCCGGGGCTTTGTAAGCAGTGTTTGTACACTGGCATGTGCATATATATATATAGATATATAGATAGATAATACTGTATATATAAACTTATAAATATATAAATATAAATAATTGTTGCAGTATGTCCTAGGGCATATATGCTCTGTACAGAAAAGGTGGGGTGAGCGTAGCTCGTTCCCAAAGGTTCAGCTGAGACCTGAACTTTCCAGAGACTGTGTTGATATTAAATATCTCTTTTCAGTTCGGTTGGGTTTGGGCTCTTGTCATTAGGACATTTGCATTTTGGGAATGTTCCCAAGACCAGGTGGCAGCGGAGTGGGTGGGTTCATGAACAGAAAGGAGGGGAGCAGTTGGTAGAGAGCGGGAGGATCCATTTGTAGAGGGGATGATTCGCGTGGTAGGAGTCCTGCAAAGGTGCATTCTGGGATCAACAGAGGTGGTGGGCTTGCTGGTGACTGGTACAGTCCCAGGAACGGCCTTAAGAATCTTCTTCTTGACGGGGGGGGGGGCAAAGTGTGTGTGAAGTCGGGGGGGGGGGGGGGGGGGGGGCGGCAGGGTGTGTGTGAAGGGATTTGAAGCTATGAAGGGCCCCAGTGCTGACTGACATACCAAAGAGCAAGTTTTGGCCATGGAAACACACCAGTGGAGGAGTGGTTTCGAGACTACGGGGCGAGAGTGACAACAGGCCGATATTTAAATGGCATCACCTGTTTCGGTAGAAACCTGAGGAATATCCTGACCCAAGACCTCCTTTTCCCAGAGCGCATGTCTTCTAACCGGACATTCGAGATGGGTGTTTTCTTCTAGAAAGCTGCTAGCAAGCGTTAAGAGTCCCAAGAGATGGTGGCGATGGTTTCTCAGCTCCAAAAAACTCCAGTTCTCCCTTTCTGGATCCGCAGGCCTTTAAAAACAACCTATAAGCGTTACAAGCTCCCTATGACAGACTCTCTTTTCTGTGTTCTCCTGGAGGCCGACACAGAAATAATTGACCAGCTTTGGTTAACTTATGATTAAAATTCAGCAGTGAGGGCGCCAATGTTTGCATTCAGTCTCAGTCTGAAAAGTCTAGTGTAATTAATAGGTGTTGAAGGAACATTCTGTGTTCCTGTTGTGATGGTTGTTGTTTTGTGGCTTGTACAGAGGTACCTGTTGCATATTCCTGGACAAAAATCTATATATAAAAACTGTCCAACAATGGAGAGGGTTTTTTTTAAAAAAAAATATCTAAAGTGCTATATGTTAATTTGTAAGTATGTAAAAAGTTCAACTTGGTTATTGACTGTAAAATTTTAAGGTGTTTCCACCCCTCTTGTAATTTTCAAAACAAAACCCCATCAGATTTTTGTAACTTGCTTTTATTTATCTGCCTTCCTAGTTACCATCAGAAGCAACCTCTTGTAAAGTCCATTTTCCCTTCCCTCTTAAAAAAAATAATAATAAATTTTGATTTTAAGTCTAGCAAAGTCTGGCTGGTACGGGTGCTTTTGTTTCAGAACACAGAAGGCGAGCGGGAACAGGTACCTAAGACTTGGGCTGGAATGAGTAGAGATGCCGCCTTCATGGTGCTCTTGGGAAGGAAGGGGACGGGAGGGCACATTTTATCTCCCCCTGTGGGGAGGGGAAAATTCTCAGCTGTGTAACAGCTGCCTCTCTGGTCCGAACACTGAAGAAGAGCCTCTTCTGGCCAGCTGTTGTATTGCTGGCTGGCATCTGGCCAGTGGCCAGCACTCCCACCACCTGTGGCTGGGGATCAGCCTCTGCCGCAACTGTACTTTTGGGCAGACACCACAGAGGGAAAGGGGGGCGGGCGTGGGGGAGGGGCCACAGCAGCAGCAGCAAGAAGGAAAGCGATGGCGTACGTGGACACTGTTTCTCACACACACACCCCACACCACTTGCATGCTGCTTTCCTGCATTTTTAGACCTTCCCGTGGACAAAACAACGGGGCTGCCTGCCAGTGGCTTTTGCTACATGGATTACTGGAGCTGCATTTGTGTACTTCCATAAGGTGCAAAGACCACACCCACCCACAATGTTTGGTCTCCAGGTACAAAAAGACAGGCACTGGTGACAATGTGGTCTTCCGCAGTACAAAGAGTAGATGAACAACGCTGTCAGATTAAGCAGTAAAAAGGGAATGTGTTAACGCCTTAAAAAATAGTTCCCTGGCCAAGGTGTCTCTTGTGCCCTTGGTCTGTCTTGGCTGTTTCAACAGCAGAACCCCCTTTTTTTCCAGTCCAACTCTTCCAGCACTGGATTCTCAAGCACCTGGGTGTTTGCAACCCTCCTTAGCCCTGTGAACGCCAATCGTTGCCCCCATCCTTGTATTGTCCTTTCTGGGCCCAAGGGCACAAGAGACACCCTGGCCAGGGAACTATTTTTTAAGGTGTTAACACATTCCCTTTTTACTGCTTAATTTGGCAGCATTGTTCATCTTTACATCACCCCCCAGGGATCCTATTGGTCTTCCAGGCCTGAGACCACGTGGACCCTTGGCCGTAAAGTAGTAAGTCTTTATTGTTGGCCTGATGGTGGCTACCTAAGATCTCAACATGCAGTCACTATCTTGCCCCCTGCAGCCATCTGGAACCCTTGCTTGTGGCAGGCCAAACAGCTCTGCTGACTCTTTGGACTACTGAGAACCTTCAGCTGAGAATGGGTAACCTCTGATAACTGGAACCAATGTATTACTGGCTAAGTTAGTTCTTAAATGTCTAGCTTTCTTGCTTTGCCTCATAGTTCTTGCACCCAAATATTCTTGCACCCTAATAAGTAGATGAATTTTACTTTTGTGGATATTTGCCTTCAACTGACCCCAGTCTAAATCCAGAGCTTTAGACTGGGTGGATTACCTACCAGAGTAATTAGTTTTGTGAGAAACTCATTCTGCAAGCCCACCTTGCAAGGTAGACTTTCTTGTCTAGTCCCAGAACGGTTGGAAGCTTGCCCTTTGGCTTCTAATCGTTGGGATAGTTTAAGGGGCTGGTGGCAGCTACCAAGCTGGTGTGAGGAGTCCCACCCCCAGGTTTTGTAGTTTTGTGTCCTGCAGCCCTTAAAAAAAGATCTGGGGCCCTGGCTGGCCCTGGGGACCTTCGACACCCTTAAGGGGTGTTTCTTGCCAATACTGTGACAAACTTCACCAGGACCTGTGCTTGGGCAGCTGCTTTTCTCAGCATCTCTCACAGATAGGATAGCAAAGTGTTATGGGAAAGTCAACAAAAATTGCTGGAAATGTAAATGCAATGTAGGCACCTTTATTCATGTTTGGTGGAGATGTGGAAAAGTTCAAAAGTACTGGAATACAGTATATGAAATGTTAAAAGAGATCACAGGAATAGTCATACCAGTGAAACCAGAGGTAGCCTTGCTAAATATGATCCCTAGTAATTACAGTAGTGACCTAATAACATATACTTTTACAGCAGCAAGAATTATATTAGCAAAATACTGGAAAGGAGAAAAAATTCCTCCTAAGGAAGAACTGATAGACAAGTTGTTGACAATAGCCGAGATGGATAGATTAAATGTATTGCTACAGGGAAAAGAATACGAAATATTTGAACAAAGATGGAAGAAGTTTTATGTTTGCTTAGTGGCAATAAAAAAATGACTCGCAAGGATAAATGTATTTTATTAGATACGTAAGATATAATGTATGATATAAATATTAAATAAACCGTTAAAAAAAAGAAGAAAAGGCCCATCCAAGGCCTCTTGCCGTCATGTTGCACACACCAGATTTGATGGGTTGGAAGCTTGCCCTTTGGCTTCTAATCGTTGGGATAGTTTAAGGGGCTGGGGCAGCTACCAAGCTGGTGTGTGAGGAGTCCCACCCCCAGGTTTTGTAGTTTTGTGTCCTGCAGCCCTTAAAAAAAGATCTGGGGCCCTGGCTGGCCCTGGGGACCTTCGACACCCTTAAGGGGTGTTTCTTGCCAATACTGTGACAAACTTCACCAGGACCTGTGCTTGGGCAGCTGCTTTTCTCAGCATCTCTCACAGATAATTACAGATCGAAAAGGCCCATCCAAGGCACACCACAAGATTTGATACCAGTCTTCCAGTTTTGGTGCTTGTTTGCTTGCTTGATATCCATCCATCAGAGCTATAGATCCATACCTGCCTTGCAGCCCAATGCTTTGATTTTGGGAAGTGAATGCAGGCAGCTTGCCCCCGCCTCCCAGTTGCTGGTATTCCAAGGAGGTCTCCCATCCAAGCACTTGCCAGAGTCGACCCTGCTTAGCTTGCGAGATCTGACGAGATTGGGCTGTCCAGGTCAGGGCCTTCTATCGTTCTTATGCTGCAGAGTCCTTTCAGGAGCATCAGGATGAAGGGATTTGGCGGGGAAGGACAATCAGATGACAGAGGAGGAAATGGACAGTTAAGCTGATTATTGCTGCAACTGTCATTCCAACGACTGGCCAAATTTCAGAAGTTCTTTGGCTTGGCTGAGTTGCATGAGTAGTGAGCAGCCATGGGAGGAGGGGATTTATTTATTTGCCTCAACCTTATCCTCACCCTAATGGTCGCTGCAAAACGTTTCCTGTTCTGTGATTGGCGGGGAAGGACAATCAGATGACAGAGGAGGAAATGGACAGTTAAGCTGATTATTGCTGCAACTGTCATTCCAACGACTGGCCAAATTTCAGAAGTTCTTTGGCTTGGCTGAGTTGCATGAGCAGTGAGCAGCCACGGGAGGAGGGGATTTATGTATTTGCCTCAACCTTATCCTTACCCTAATGGTGGCTGCAAAACTTCTCCTGTTCTGTGATTTCCTCACAAGAGCTGTGGGGTAGGTGAGGCTGAGAGCACCTTAAAGGCAGGGCCTCAGAAAATTACTCTCAGCATCCCGCAGTTAAGGATACATCTGCCCATCAATCTCCAATTTTGACATATTTATTTCCTTCAGCAGCCCCCCCCCCCCGGAATTAAATCCAAACAAATTGTAACCGTATAAACTAAGCTTGTTATTCCTGAATCTGTTAAACATCTTCATTATGTTGTTGTATGCTAATTTACTGCGTACCCTCTACCTATATGTATGGACTGATAACTTCCTTTTCACTGTATCTGAAGAAGTGTGTGCGCTTTGTTTAACTTTGTTGGCCTGAAAGGTGCCACTGGACTCACAATTTGTTCCCCTGCTTCAGACCAAGACGGCTACCCCACCTGAATCAGGTTATCATCTGCTGTGCTTCTAAAAGTTGCCTGTTCTGGTTGTTGTTGCTTTATCTCTGTTCTGTTCCTTCGTGTTCCTGGGATCATGAGCTCGTGAAGTAGCCAAACTGCACCAGGGTGAACTCCCACCCAGGAGACAAGAAGTTGAAGAGTTTACTCCTGCCTCCCTGAGCAATTGGTGGGAATCACCCAATCCAAGATGCCCTCCTAACCTCAGAGCAGAAGGAAACCTCACGGTGAGTATCCAAGGTTCTGTTTTTAAAAGAAACCTGAGGTATCTCCTGGCACGAGACCGCCTTTCCCCAGAGTGCAGGTCTTCCAACCAGACATTAGAGATGGGTGTTTTCTTCTAGAAAGCTGCTAGCTTGCGTCAACAGTCCAAAGAGATGGTGGCGATAGTTTTCTCAGCTCCAAAAAACTCCAGTTCTCCCTTTCTGGACCCTCAGGCTGGTTCCAGCACTCCTGTTTGCACATTCCCTTGCTTTAAACTGGAAGTGCTGGCCATTGGCACCATTTGGAAAGGGTTTGGGAGTGGTGTGTTTAAAGCGGGATAGCTAACTGAGGCCCCGGTCACACGGGAGACTTTGGCCCGGGAGAGGGACGGATCGGGGGCGCAGCAAACGGGCACGATCTCACCGCAACATCTGGGAAGCGGCGCGCACCCGTCCCCGATCCGTCCCTAAACCCTGAAAACCCGCTGCGAAAAAGAACCTCCTACAGAGGAGGACTTACCTGAAGCACCACTGCAAGCGCGGCCGTGGGATCGCCGCCGCGCCCGTCGTCCGGATCAATCCAGGCTCCCCGCCGAACTGCGCATGCGCACACATGCGCAGTTCGGCTGTCATGGTCTTTCTTTAGTGGCTTCCCCCCGGCATCTGATCGAGCCGGGGAGGAAGTGCGCGGCGGCTCAGGGGATCTTTGTGATCCCACCGCCGCGTCTCTCTTTTGGTGCGGCTTTAGAAAGCCGCACTTTGCCCGTGCTATTCCCCCCCCCCCCCCCCGGCCGCCCAGTGTATCTGAATGTACTTTTGAGACGAAGAAAATAGATGGTGTGATTAGGGGTAATTTACTCCACTCTGTTCTGTAAACACCAAACAAATCATTTGATCTAATAATATCACAGTGGGGCTTTGCGGGGATTCGGAAAGAGATCCTTCTTTCCTGAGCAGAGGCCCATATGGGCAGCCTGCTGGGGCGGGGGGGGGAGAAAGGGGGTTGGAGCACAGACTCTAATCTGGGAGAACCGGATTAGATTCTCCACTCCTCCACATGCAGCTGCTGGATGACCTTGAGTCAGTCATAAGTTCTTTCAGAGCTGTTCTCTCAAGG